>NC_086454.1:192581465-192722965 GCF_028390025.1 Pseudophryne corroboree
CCAATGGACTTTTTAGTGAAACCCAATAGATAGCTTTATTTTCTCTTTGTTTACTCAAATATTGAATGCTTATGTCTTATAAATTTAGTAGGAAAGTATTCTAATGACTTGCATATGACACCCCATAGAATATATTATGTTTAGTACCTTGGACACTGTAGCTTATTTACTTAAATCTCTGATAAATTGTGTATGGCATGCACAGTCTGGTTAGCACAGTAAGTAAGGTGTTGGGTTTGCACTATCAAATTAAGACTGTCATTAGTTCGAATCCCATGTTATCATGTTTTTATTTTACTAGTGTGGTTTGTGGCTCTATAATATGAATGCCTATGTCTTTTAACAAAAATAGTCAAGTCTTCCAATGGACTTTTTAGTGAAACGCAATAGATAGCTTTATTTTCTCTTTGTTTACTCAAATATTGAATGCATATGTCTTATAAATTTATTAGGAAAGTATTCTAATGACTTGCTTATGACACCCCATAGAATATATTATGTTTAGTACCTTGGACACTGTAGCTTATTCACTTAAATCTCTGATAAATTGTGCATCTGGTATGCACAGTCTGGTTAGCACAGTTAGTAAGGTGCTGGGTTAACACTATCTAATTAGGACTGTCATTGGTTCGAATCCCACGTTATCATGTTTTTAGTTTACTAGTGTGGTTTGTGGCTCTATAATATGAATGCCTATGTCTTTTAACAACAATAGTCAAGTCTTCCAATAGACTTTTTAGTGAAACCCAATAGATAGCTTTATTTTCTCTTTGTTTACTCAAATATTGAATGCTTATGTCTTATAAATGTAGTAGGAAAGTATTCTAATGACTTGCTTGTGACACCCCATAGAATATATTATGTTTAGTACCTTGGACACTGTAGCTTATTCACTTAAATCTCTGATAAATTGTGTGTATGGTATGCATAGTCTGGTTAGCACAGTTAGTAAGGTGTTGGGTTTGCACTATCAAATTAAGAGTGTTATTGGTTCGAATCCCATGTTATCATGTTTTTATTTTACTAGTGTGGTTTGTGGCTCTATAATATGAATGCCTATGTCTTTTAACAAAAATAGTCAAGTCTTCCAATGGACTTTTTAGTGAAACGCAATAGATAGCTTTATTTTCTCTTTGTTTACTCAAATATTGAATGCTTATGTCTTATAAATTTAGTAGGAAAGTATTCTAATGACCTGCTTATGACACCCCATAGAATATATTATGTTTAGTACCTTGGACACTGTAGCTTATTCACTTAAATCTCTGATAAATTGTGCATCTGGTATGCACAGTCTGGTTAGCACAGTTAGTAAGGTGCTGGGTTAACACTATCTAATTAGGACTGTCATTGGTTTGAATCCCATGTTATCATGTTTTTATTTTACTAGTGTGGTTTGTGGCTCTATAATATGAATGCCTATGTCTTTTAACAACAATAGTCAAGTCTTCCAATAGACTTTTTAGTGAAACCCAATAGATAGCTTTATTTTCTCTTTGTTTACTCAAATATTGAATGCTTATGTCTTATAAATGTAGTAGGAAAGTATTCTAATGACTTGCTTGTGACACCCCATAGAATATATTATGTTTAGTACCTTGGACACTGTAGCTTATTCACTTAAATCTCTGATAAATTGTGTGTCTGGTATGCATAGTCTGGTTAGCACAGTTAGTAAGGTGTTGGGATTGCACTATCAAATTAAGACTGTTATTGGTTCGTATCCCATGTTATCATGTTTTTATTTTACTAGTGTGGTTTGTGGCTCTATAATATGAATGCCTATGTCTTATAACAACAATAGTCAAGTCTTCCAATGGACTTTTTAGTGAAACCCAATAGATAGCTTTATTTTCTCTTTGTTTACTCAAATATTGAATGCTTATGTCTTATAAATTTAGTAGGAAAGTATTCTAATGACCTGCTTATGACACCCCATAGAATATATTATGTTTAGTACCTTGGACACTGTAGCTTATTCACTTAAATCTCTTATAAATTGTGCATCTGGTATGCACAGTCTGGTTAGCACAGTTAGTAAGGTGCACGGTTAACACTATCTAATTAGGACTGTCATTGGTTCAAATCCCACGTTATCATGTTTTTAGTTTACTAGTGTGGTTTGTGGCTCTATAATATGAATGCCTATGTCTTTTAACAACAATAGTCAAGTCTTCCAATAGACTTTTTAGTGAAACCCAATAGATAGCTTTATTTTCTCTTTGTTTACTCAAATATTGAATGCTTATGTCTTATAAATGTAGTAGGAAAGTATTCTAATGACTTGCTTGTGACACCCCATAGAATATATTATGTTTAGTACCTTGGACACTGTAGCTTATTCACTTAAATCTCTGATAAATTGTGTGTATGGTATGCATAGTCTGGTTAGCACAGTTAGTAAGGTGTTGGGATTGCACTATCAAATTAAGACTGTTATTGGTTCAAATCCCATGTTATCATGTTTTTATTTTACTAGTGTGGTTTGTGGCTCTATAATATGAATGCCTATGTCTTATAACAACAATAGTCAAGTCTTCCAATGGACTTTTTAGTGAAACCCAATAGATAGCTTTATTTTCTCTTTGTTTACTTAAATATTGAATGCTTATGTCTTATAAATTTAGTAGGAAAGTATTCTAATGAATTGCTTATGACACCCCATAGAATATATTATGTTTAGTACCTTGGACACTGTAGCTTATTCACTTAAATCTCTGATAAATTGTGTGTTTGGTATGCACAGTCTGGTTAGCACAGTTAGTAAGGTGTTGGGTTTGCACTATCAAATTAAGACTGCTATTGGTTCGAATCCCATGTTATCATGTTTTTTTGTTTTACTAGTGTAGTTTGTGGCTCTATAATATGAATGCCTATGTCTTTTAACAACAATAGTCAAGTCTTCCAATAGACTTTTTAGTGAAACCCAATGGATAGCTTTATTTTCTCTTTGTTTACTCAAATATTGAATGCTTATGTCTTATAAATGTAGTAGGAAAGTATTCTAATGACTTGCTTGTGACACCCCATAGAATATATTATGTTTAGTACCTTGGACACTGTAGCTTATTCACTTAAATCTCTGATAAATTGTGTGTATGGTATGCATAGTCTGGTTAGCACAGTTAGTAAAGTGTTGGGATTGCACTATCAAATTAAGACTGTTATTGGTTCGAATCCCATGTTATCATGTTTTTATTTTACTAGTGTGGTTTGTGGCTCTATAATATGAATGCCTATGTCTTATAACAACAATAGTCAAGTCTTCCAATGGACTTTTTAGTGAAACCCAATAGATAGCTTTATTTTCTCTTTGTTTACTCAAATATTGAATGCTTATGTCTTATAAATTTAGTAGGAAAGTATTCTAATGACCTGCTTATGACACCCCATAGAATATATTATGTTTAGTACCTTGGACACTGTAGCTTATTCACTTAAATCTCTGATAAATTGTGCATCTGGTATGCACAGTCTGGTTAGCACAGTTAGTAAGGTGCACGGTTAACACTATCTAATTAGCACTGTCATTGGTTCGAATCCCACGTTATCATGTTTTTATTTTACTAGTGTGGTTTGTGGCTCTATAATATGAATGCCTATGTCTTTTAACAACAATAGTCAAGTCTTCCAATAGACTTTTTAGTGAAACCCAATAGATAGCTTTATTTTCTCTTTGTTTACTCAAATATTGAATGCTTATGTCTTATAAATGTCGTAGGAAAGTATTCTAATGACTTGCTTGTGACACCCCATAGAATATATTATGTTTAGTACCTTGGACACTGTAGCTTATTCACTTAAATCTCTGATAAATTGTGTGTATGGTATGCATAGTCTGGTTAGCACAGTTAGTAAGGTGTTGGGATTGCACTATCAAATTAAGACTGTTATTGGTTCGAATCCCATGTTATCATGTTTTTATTTTACTAGTGTGGTTTGTGGCTCTATAATATGAATGCCTATGTCTTATAACAACAATAGTCAAGTCTTCCAATGGACTTTTTAGTGAAACCCAATAGATAGCTTTATTTTCTCTTTGTTTACTTAAATATTGAATGCTTATGTCTTATAAATTTAGTAGGAAAGTATTCTAATGAATTGCTTATGACACCCCATAGAATATATTATGTTTAGTACCTTGGACACTGTAGCTTATTCACTTAAATCTCTGATAAATTGTGTGTTTGGTATGCACAGTCTGGTTAGCACAGTTAGTAAGGTGTTGGGTTTGCACTATCGAATTAAGACTACTATTGGTTCGAATCCCATGTTATCATGTTTTTTTGTTTTACTAGTGTAGTTTGTGGCTCTATAATATGAATGCCTATGTCTTTTAACAACAATAGTCAAGTCTTCCAATAGACTTTTTAGTGAAAACCAATAGATAGCTTTATTTTCTCTTTGTTTACTCAAATATTGAATGCTTATGTCTTATAAATGTAGTAGGAAAGTATTCTAATGACTTGCTTGTGACACCCCATAGAATATATTATGTTTAGTACCTTGGACACTGTAGCTTATTCACTTAAATCTCTGATAAATTGTGTGTATGGTATGCACAGTCTGGTTAGCACAGTTAGTAAAGTGTTGGGATTGCACTATCAAATTAAGACTGTTATTGGTTCGAATCCCATGTTATCATGTTTTTATTTTACTAGTGTGGTTTGTGGCTCTATAATATGAATGCCTATGTCTTATAACAACAATAGTCAAGTCTTCCAATGGACTTTTTAGTGAAACCCAATAGATAGCTTTATTTTCTCTTTGTTTACTTAAATATTGAATGCTTATGTCTTATAAATTTAGTAGGAAAGTATTCTAATGAATTGCTTATGACACCCCATAGAATATATTATGTTTAGTACCTTGGACACTGTAGCTTATTCACTTAAATCTCTGATAAATTGTGTATTTGGTATGCACAGTCTGGTTAGCACAGTTAGTAAGGTGTTGGGTTTGCACTATCAAATTAAGACTGCTATTGGTTCGAATCGCATGTTATCATGTTTTTTTGTTTTACTAGTGTAGTTTGTGGCTCTATAATATGAATGCCTATGTCTTATAACAACAATAGTCAAGTCTTCCAATGTACTTTTTAGTGAAACCCAATAGATAGCTTTATTTTCTCTTTGTTTACTCAAATATTGAATGCTTATGTCTTATAAATTTAGTAGGAAAGTATTCTAATGACCTGCTTATGACACCCCATAGAATATATTATGTTTAGTACCTTGGACACTGTAGCTTATTCACTTAAATATCTGATAAATTGTTCAGCTGGTATGCACAGTCTGGTTAGCACAGTTAGTAAGGTGCTGGGTTAACACTATCTAATTAGGACTGTCATTGGTTCGAATCCCACGTTATCATGTTTTTATTTTACTAGTGTGGTTTGTGGCTCTATAATATGAATGCCTATGTCTTTTAACAACAATAGTCAAGTCTTCCAATGGACTTTTTAGTGAAACCCAATAGATAGCTTTATTTTCTCTTTGTTTACTCAAATATTGAATGCTTATGTCTTATAAATTTAGTAGGAAAGTATTCTAATGACTTGCTTATGACACCCCATAGAATATATTATGTTTAGTACCTTGGACACTGTAGCTTATTTACTTAAATCTCTGATAAATTGTGTATGGCATGCACAGTCTGGTTAGCACAGTTAGTAAGGTGTTGGGTTTGCACTATCAAATTAAGACTGTCATTGGTTCGAATCCCATGTTATCATGTTATTATTTTACTAGTGTGGTTTGTGGCTCTATAATATGAATGCCTATGTCTTTTAACAAAATAGTCAAGTCTTCCAATGGACTTTTTAGTGAAACGCAATAGATAGCTTTATTTTCTCTTTGTTTACTCAAATATTGAATGCATGTCTTATAAATTTAGTAGGAAAGTATTCTAATGACTTGCTTATGACACCCCATAGAATATATTATGTTTAGTACCTTGGACACTGTAGCTTATTCACTTAAATCTCTGATAAATTGTGCATCTGGTATGCACAGTCTGGTTAGCACAGTTAGTAAGGTGCTGGGTTAACACTATCTAATTAGGACTGTTATTGGTTCGAATCCCATGTTATCATGTTTTTATTTTACTAGTGTGGTTTGTGGCTCTATAATATGAATGCCTATGTCTTATAACAACAATAGTCAAGTCTTCCAATGTACTTTTTAGTGAAACCCAATAGATAGCTTTATTTTCTCTTTGTTTACTCAAATATTGAATGCTTTTGTCTTATAAATGTAGTAGGAAAGTATTCTAATGACCTGCTTATGACACCCCATAGAATATATTATGTTTAGTACCTTGGACACTGTAGCTTATTCACTTAAATCTCTGATAAATTGTGCATTTGGTATGCACAGTCTGGTTAGCACAGTTAGTAAGGTGTTGGGTAAACACTATCTAATTAGGACTGTCATTGGTTCGAATCCCACGTTATCATGTTTTTATTTTACTAGTGTGGTTTGTGGCTCTATAATATGAATGCCTATGTCTTTTAACAACAATAGTCAAGTCTTCCAATAGACTTTTTAGTGATACCCAATAGATAGCTTTATTTTCTCTTTGTTTACTCAAATATTGAATGCTTATGTCTTATAAATGTAGTAGGACAGTATTCTAATGACTTGCTTATGACACCCCATAGAATATATTATGTTTAGTACCTTGGACACTGTAGCTTATTCACTTAAATCTCTGATAAATTGCGTATCTGGTATGCATAGTCTGGTTAGCACAGTTAGTAAGGTGTTGGGATTGCACTATCAAATTAAGACTGTTATTGGTTTGAATCCCATGTTATCATGTTTTTATTTTACTAGTGTGGTTTGTGGCTCTATAATATGAATGCCTATGTCTTATAACAACAATAGTCAAGTCTTCCAATGGACTTTTTAGTGAAACCCAATAGATAGCTTTATTTTCTCTTTGTTTACTCAAATATTGAATGCTTATGTCTTATAAATTTAGTAGGAAAGTATTCTAATGACCTGCTTATGACACCCCATAGAATATATTATGTTTAGTACCTTGGACACTGTAGCTTATTCACTTAAATCTCTGATAAATTGTGCATTTGGTATGCACAGTCTGGTTAGCACAGTTAGTAAGGTGCAGGGTTAACACTATCTAATTAGGACTGTCATTGGTTTGAATCCCACGTTATCATGTTTTTAGTTTACTAGTGTGGTTTGTGGCTCTATAATATGAATGCCTATGTCTTTTAACAACAATAGTCAAGTCTTTCAATAGACTTTTTAGTGAAACCCAATAGATAGCTTTATTTTCTCTTTGTTTACTCAAATATTGAATGCTTATGTCTTATAAATGTAGTAGGAAAGTATTCTAATGACTTGCTTGTGACACCCCATAGAATATATTATGTTTAGTACCTTGGACACTGTAGCTTATTCATTTAAATCTCTGATAAATTGTGTGTATGGTATGCATAGTCTGGTTAGCACAGTTAGTAAAGTGTTGGGATTGCACTATCAAATTAAAACTGTTATTTGTTCGAATCCCATGTTATCATGTTTTTTTGTTTTACTAGTGTAGTTTGTGGCTCTATAATATGAATGCCTATGTCTTTTAACAACAATAGTCAAGTCTTCCAATAGACTTTTTAGTGAAACCCAATAGATAGCTTTATTTTCTCTTTGTTTACTCAAATATTGAATGCTTATGTCTTATAAATGTAGTAGGAAAGTATTCTAATGACTTGCTTGTGACACCCCATAGAATATATTATGTTTAATACCTTGGACACTGTAGCTTTTTCACTTAAATCTCTGATAAATTGTGTGTATGGTATGCATAGTCTGGTTAGCACAGTTAGTAAGGTGTTGGGTTTGCACTATCAAATTAAGACTGCTATTGGTTCGAATCCCATGTTATTTTGTTTTACTAGTGTAGTTTGTGGCTCTATAATATGAATGCCTATGTCTTATAACAACAATAGTCAAGTCTTCCAATGTACTTTTTAGTGAAACCCAATAGATAGCTTTATTTTCTCTTTGTTTACTCAAATATTGAATGCTTATGTCTTATAAATTTAGTAGGAAAGTATTCTAATGACCTGCTTATGACACCCCATAGAATATATTATGTTTAGTACCTTGGACACTGTAGCTTATTCACTTAAATCTCTGATAAATTGTTCATCTGGTATGCACAGTCTGGTTAGCACAGTTAGTAAGGTGCTGGGTTAACACTATCTAATTAGGACTGTCATTGGTTCGAATCCCACGTTATCATGTTTTTATTTTACTAGTGTGGTTTGTGGCTCTATAATATGAATGCCTATGTCTTTTAACAACAATAGTCAAGTCTTCCAATGGACTTTTTAGTGAAACCCAATAGATAGCTTTATTTTCTCTTTGTTTACTCAAATATTGAATGCTTATGTCTTATAAATTTAGTAGGAAAGTATTCTAATGACTTGCTTATGACACCCCATAGAATATATTATGTTTAGTACCTTGGACACTGTAGCTTATTTACTTAAATCTCTGATAAATTGCGTATGGCATGCACAGTCTGGTTAGCACAGTTAGTAAGGTGTTGGGTTTGCACTATCACATTAAGACTGTCATTGGTTCGAATCCAATGTTATCATGTTTTTATTTTACTAGTGTGGTTTGTGGCTCTATAATATGAATGCCTATGTCTTTTAACAACAATAGTCAAGTCTTCCAATAGACTTTTTAGTGAAACCCAATAGATAGCTTTATTTTCTCTTTGTTCACTCAAATATTGAATGCTTATGTCTTATAAATGTAGTAGGAAAGTATTCTAATGACTTGCTTATGACACCCCATAGAATATATTATGTTTAGTACCTTGGACACTGTAGCTTATTCACTTAAATCTCTGATAAATTGTGTGTCTGGTATGCACAGTCTGGTTAGCACAGTTAGTAAGGTGTTGTGTTTGCACTATCAAATTAAGACTGTCATTGGTTCGAATCCCATGTTATCATGTTTTTATTTTACTATTGTGGTTTGTGGCTCTATAATATGAATGCCTATGTCTTTTAACAACAATAGTCAAGTCTTCCAATGGACTTTTTAGTGAAACCAAATAGATAGCTTTATTTGCTCTTTGTTTACTCAAATTTTGAATGCTTATGTCTTATAAATTTAGTAGGAAAGTATTCTAATGACTTGCTTATGACACCCCATAGAATATATTATGTTTAGTACCTTGGACACTGTAGCTTATTCACTTAAATCTCTGATAAATTGTGTGTTTGGTATGCACAGGCTGGTTAGCACAGTTAGTAAGGTGTTGGGTTTGCACTATCAAATTAAGACTGCTATTGGTTCGAATCCCATGTTATCATGTTTTTTTGTTTTACTAGTGTAGTTTGTGGCTCTATAATATGAATGCCTATGTCTTATAACAACAATAGTCAAGTCTTCCAATGTACTTTTTAGTGAAACCCAATAGATAGCTTTATTTTCTCTTTGTTTACTCAAATATTGAATGCTTATGTCTTATAAATTTAGTAGGAAAGTATTCTAATGACCTGCTTATGACACCCCATAGAATATATTATGTTTAGTACCTTGGACACTGTAGCTTATTTACTTAAATCTCTGATAAATTGCGTATGGCATGCACAGTCTGGTTAGCACAGTTAGTAAGGTGTTGGGTTTGCACTATCACATTAAGACTGTCATTGGTTCGAATCCAATGTTATCATGTTTTTATTTTACTAGTGTGGTTTGTGGCTCTATAATATGAATGCCTATGTCTTTTAACAAAAATAGTCAAGTCTTCCAATGGACTTTTTAGTGAAACGCAATAGATAGCTTTATTTTCTCTTTGTTTACTTAAATATTGAATGCTTATGTCTTATAAATTTAGTAGGAAAGTATTCTAATGAGTTGCTTATGACACCCCATAGAATATATTATGTTTAGTACCTTGGACACTGTAGCTTATTCACTTAAATCTCTGATAAATTGTGTGTTTGGTATGCACAGGCTGGTTAGCACAGTTAGTAAGGTGTTGGGTTTGCACTATCAAATTAAGACTGCTATTGGTTTGAATCCCATGTTATCATGTTTTTTTGTTTTACTAGTGTAGTTTGTGGCTCTATAATATGAATGCCTATGTCTTATAACAACAATAGTCAAGTCTTCCAATGTACTTTTTAGTGAAACCCAATAGATAGCTTTATTTTCTCTTTGTTTACTCAAATATTGAATGCTTATGTCTTATAAATTTAGTAGGAAAGTATTCTAATGACCTGCTTATGACACCCCATAGAATATATTATGTTTAGTACCTTGGACACTGTAGCTTATTCACTTAAATCTCTGATAAATTGTTCATCTGGTATGCACAGTCTGGTTAGCACAGTTAGTAAGGTTCTGGGTTAACACTATCTAATTAGGACTGTCATTGGTTCGAATCCCACGTTATCATGTTTTTATTTTACTAGTGTGGTTTGTGGCTCTATAATATGAATGCCTATGTCTTTTAACAACAATAGTCAAGTCTTCCAATGGACTTTTTAGTGAAACCCAATAGATAGCTTTATTTTCTCTTTGTTTACTCAAATATTGAATGCTTATGTCTTATAAATTTAGTAGGAAAGTATTCTAATGACTTGCTTATGACACCCCATAGAATATATTATGTTTAGTACCTTGGACACTGTAGCTTATTTACTTAAATCTCTGATAAATTGTGTATGGCATGCACAGTCTGGTTAGCACAGTTAGTAAGGTGTTGGGTTTGCATTATCAAATTAAGACTGTCATTGGTTCGAATCCCATGTTATCATGTTTTTATTTTACTAGTGTGGTTTGTGGCTCTATAATATGAATGCCTATGTCTTATAACAACAATAGTCAAGTCTTCCAATGGACTTTTTAGTGAAACCCAATAGATAGCTTTATTTTCTCTTTGTTTACTTAAATATTGAATGCTTATGTCTTATAAATTTAGTAGGAAAGTATTCTAATGAATTGCTTATGACACCCCATAGAATATATTATGTTTAGTACCTTGAACACTGTAGCTTATTCACTTAAATCTCTGATAAATTGTGTGTTTGGTATGCACAGTCTGGTTAGCACAGTTAGTAAGGTGTTGGGTTTGCACTATCAAATTAAGACTGCTATTGGTTCGAATCCCATGTTATCATGTTTTTATTTTACTATTGTGGTTTGTGGCTCTATAATATGAATGCCTATGTCTTATAACAACAATAGTCAAGTCTTCCAATGTACTTTTTAGTGAAACCCAATAGATAGCTTTATTGTCTCTTTGTTTACTCAAATATTGAATGCTTATGTCTTATAAATTTAGTAGGAAAGTATTCTAATGACCTGCTTATGACACCCCATAGAATATATTATGTTTAGTACCTTGGACACTGTAGCTTATTCACTTAAATCTCTGATAAATTGTTCATCTGGTATGCACAGTCTGGTTAGCACAGTTAGTAAGGTGCTGGGTTAAGACTATCTAATTAGGACTATCATTGGTTCGAATCCCACGTTATCATGTTTTTATTTTACTAGTGTGGTTTGTGGCTCTATAATATGAATGCCTATGTCTTTTAACAACAATAGTCAAGTCTTCCAATGGACTTTTTAGTGAAACCCAATAGATAGCTTTATTTTATCTTTGTTTACTCAAATATTGAATGCTTATGTCTTATAATTTTAGTAGGAAAGTATTCTAATGACTTGCTTATGACACCCCATAGAATATATTATGTTTAGTACCTTGGACACTGTAGCTTATTTACTTAAATCTCTGATAAATTGTGTATGGCATGCACAGACTGGTTAGCACAGTTAGTAAGGTGTTGGGTTTGCATTATCAAATTAAGACTGTCATTGGTTCGAATCCCATGTTATCATGTTTTTATTTTACTAGTGTGGTTTGTGGCTCTATAATATGAATGCCTATGTCTTTTAACAAAAATAGTCAAGTCTTCCAATGGACTTTTTAGTGAAACGCAATAGATAGCTTTATTTTATCTTTGTTTACTCAAATATTGAATGCATATGTCTTGTAAATTTAGTAGGAAAGTATTCTAATGACTTGCTTATGACACCCCATAGAATATATTATGTTTAGTACCTTGGACACTGTAGCTTATTCACTTAAATCTCTGATAAATTGGGCATCTGGTATGTACAGTCTGGTTAGCACAGTTAGTAAGGTGTTTAGTTAACACTATCTAATTAAGACTGTCATTGGTTCGAATACCACGTTATCATGTTTTTTTTTTACTAGTTTGGTTTGTGGCTCTATAATATGAATGCCTATGTCTTTTAACAACAATAGTCAAGTCTTCCAATGGACTTTTTAGTGAAACCCAATAGATAGCTTTATTTTCTCTTTGTTTACTCAAATATTGAATGCTTATGTCTTATAAATTTAGTAGGAAAGTATTCTAATGACTTGCTTATGACACCCCATAGAATATATTATGTTTAGTACCTTGGACACTGTAGCTTATTCACTTAAATCTCTGATAAATTGGGCATCTGGTATGTACAGTCTGGTTAGCACAGTTGGTAAGGTGTTTGGTTAACACTATCTAATTAAGACTGTCATTGGTTCGAATCCCACGTTATCATGTTTTTATTTTACTAGTGTGGTTTGTGGCTCTATAATATGAATGCCTATGTCTTTTAACAACAATAGTCAAGTCTTCCAATAGACTTTTTAGTGAAACCCAATAGATAGCTTTATTTTCTCTTTGTTCACTCAAATATTGAATGCTTATGTCTTATAAATGTAGTAGGAAAGTATTCTAATGACTTGCTTATGACACCCCATAGAATATATTATGTTTAGTACCTTGGACACTGTAGCTTATTCACTTAAATCTCTGATAAATTGTGTGTCTGGTATGCACAGTCTGGTTAGCACAGTTAGTAAGGTGTTGTGTTTGCACTATCAAATTAAGACTGTCATTGGTTCGAATCCCATGTTATCATGTTTTTATTTTACTATTGTGGTTTGTGGCTCTATAATATGAATGCCTATGTCTTTTAACAACAATAGTCAAGTCTTCCAATGGACTTTTTAGTGAAACCAAATAGATAGCTTTATTTGCTCTTTGTTTACTCAAATTTTGAATGCTTATGTCTTATAAATTTAGTAGGAAAGTATTCTAATGACTTGCTTATGACACCCCATAGAATATATTATGTTTAGTACCTTGGACACTGTAGCTTATTCACTTAAATATCTGATAAATTGTGTGTCTGGTATGCACAGTCTGGTTAGCACAGTTAGTAAGGTGTTGGGTTAACACTATCTAATTAAGACTGTCATTGGTTCGAATCCCACGTTATCATGTTTTTATTTTACTAGTGTGGTTTGTGGCTCTATGATATGAATGCCTATGTCTTTTAACAACAATAGTCAAGTCTTCCAATGGACTTTTTAGTGAAACCCAATAGATAGCTTTATTTTATCTTTGTTTACTCAAATATTGAATGCTTATGTCTTATAAATTTAGTTGGAAAGTATTCTAATGACTTGCTTATGACAATAATAGAATATATTATGTTTAGTACCTTGGACACTGTAGCTTATTCACTTAAATCTCTGATAAATTGTCTGTCTGGTATGCACAGTCTGGTTAGCACAGTTAGCAAGGTGTTGCGTTTACACTATCAAATTAAGACTGTCATTGGTTTGAATCATATGTTATCATGTTTTCATTTTACTAGTGTGGTTTGTGGCTCTATAATATGAATGCCTATGTCTTTTAACAACAATAGTCAAGTCTTCCAATAGACTTTTTAGTGAAACCCAATAGATAGCTTTATTTTCTCTTTGTTTACTCAAATATTGAATGCTTATGTCTTATAAATGTAGTAGGAAAGTATTCTAATGACTTGCTTATGACACCCCATAGAATATATTATGTTTAGTACCTTGGACACTGTAGCTTATTCACTTAAATCTCTGATAAATTGTGTGTCTGGTATGCACAGTCTGGTTAGCACAGTTAGTAAGTTGTTGGGTTTGCACTATCAAATTAAGACTGTCATTGGTTCAACTCCCATGTTATCATGTTTTTATTTTACTAGTGTGGTTTGTGGCTCTTTAATATGAATGCCTATGTCTTTTAACAACAATAGTCAAGTTTTCCAATGGACTTTTTAGTGAACCCCAATAGATAGCTTTATTTTCTCTTTGTTTACTCAAATATTGAATGCTTATGTCTTATAAATTTAGTAGGAAAGTATTCTAATGACTTGCTTATGACACCCCATAGAATATATTATGTTTAGTACCTTGGACACTGTAGCTTATTTACTTAAATCTCTGATAAATTGGGCATCTGGTATGTACAGTCTGGTTAGCACAGTTAGTAAGGTGTTTAGTTAACACTATCTAATTAAGACTGTCATTGGTTCGAATACCACGTTATCATGTTTTTATTTTACTAGTTTGGTTTGTGGCTCTATAATATGAATGCCTATGTCTTTTAACAACAATAGTCAAGTCTTCCAATGGACTTTTTAGTGAAACCCAATAGATAGCTTTATTTTCTCTTTGTTTACTCAAATATTGAATGCTTATGTCTTATAAATTTAGTAGGAAAGTATTCTAATGACTTGCTTATGACACCCCATAGAATATATTATGTTTAGTACCTTGGACACTGTAGCTTATTCACTTAAATCTCTGATAAATTGGGCATCTGGTATGTACAGTCTGGTTAGCACAGTTGGTAAGGTGTTTGGTTAACACTATCTAATTAAGACTGTCATTGGTTCGAATCCCACGTTATCA
The DNA here is from genome assembly GCF_028390025.1 of Pseudophryne corroboree. Lineage (NCBI taxonomy): Eukaryota > Metazoa > Chordata > Amphibia > Anura > Myobatrachidae > Pseudophryne > Pseudophryne corroboree. The sequence goes on from NC_086454.1 coordinate 192,596,262, forward strand.
TGTTTTTATTTTACTAGTGTGGTTTGTGGCTCTATAATATGAATGCCTATGTCTTTTAACAACAATAGTCAAGTCTTCCAATAGACTTTTTAGTGAAACCCAATAGATAGCTTTATTTTCTCTTTGTTCACTCAAATATTGAATGCTTATGTCTTATAAATGTAGTAGGAAAGTATTCTAATGACTTGCTTATGACACCCCATAGAATATATTATGTTTAGTACCTTGGACACTGTAGCTTATTCACTTAAATCTCTGATAAATTGTGTGTCTGGTATGCACAGTCTGGTTAGCACAGTTAGTAAGGTGTTGTGTTTGCACTATCAAATTAAGACTGTCATTGGTTCGAATCCCATGTTATCATGTTTTTATTTTACTATTGTGGTTTGTGGCTCTATAATATGAATGCCTATGTCTTTTAACAACAATAGTCAAGTCTTCCAATGGACTTTTTAGTGAAACCCAATAGATAGCTTTATTTGCTCTTTGTTTACTCAAATTTTGAATGCTTATGTCTTATAAATTTAGTTGGAAAGTATTCTAATGACTTGCTTATGACAATAATAGAATATATTATGTTTAGTACCTTGGACACTGTAGCTTATTCACTTAAATCTCTGATAAATTGTCTGTCTGGTATGCACAGTCTGGTTAGCACAGTTAGCAAGGTGTTGCGTTTACACTATCAAATTAAGACTGTCATTGGTTTGAATAATATGTTATCATGTTTTCATTTTACTAGTGTGGTTTGTGGCTCTATAATATGAATGCCTATGTCTTTATCAACAATAGTCAAGTCTCCCAATGGACTTTTTAGTGAACCCCAATAGATAGCTTTATTTTCTCTTTGTTTACTCAAATATTGAATGCTTATGTCTTATAAATTTAGTAGGAAAGTATTCTAATGACTTGCTTATGACACCCCATAGAATATATTATGTTTAGTACCTTGGACACTGTAGCTTATTTACTTAAATCTCTGATAAATTGTGTATGGCATGCACAGTCTGTTTAGCACAGTTAGTAAGGTGTTGGGTTTGCACTATCAAATTAAGACTGTCATTGGTTCGAATCCCATGTTATCATGTTTTTATTTTACTAGTGTGGTTTGTGGCTATATAATATGAATGCCTATGTCTTTTAACAACAATAGTCAAGTCTTCCAATTGACTTTTTAGTGAAACGCAATAGATAGCTTTATTTTCTCTTTGTTTACTCAAATATTGAATGCATATGTCTTATAAATTTAGTAGGAAAGTATTCTAATGACTTGCTTATGACACCCCATAGAATATATTATGTTTAGTACCTTGGACACTGTAGCTTATTCACTTAAATCTCTGATAAATTGGGCATTAGGTATGTACAGTCTGGTTAGCACAGTTGGTAAGGTGTTTGGTTAACACTATCTAATTAAGACTGTCATTGGTTCGAATCCCACGTTATCATGTTTTTATTTTACTAGTGTGGTTTGTGGCTCTATAATATGAATGCCTATGTCTTTTAACAACAATAGTCAAGTCTTCCAATAGACTTTTTAGTGAAACCCAATAGATAGCTTTATTTTCTCTTTGTTTACTCAAATATTGAATGCTTATGTCTTATAAATGTAGTAGGAAAGTATTCTAATGACTTGCTTATGACACCCCATAGAATATATTATGTTTAGTACCTTGGACACTGTAGCTTAATCACTTAAATCTCTGATAAATTGTGTGTCTGGTATGCACAGTCTGGTTAGCACAGTTAGTAAGTTGTTGGGTTTGCACTATCCAATTAAGACTGTCATTGGTTCAAATCCCATGTTATCATGTTTTTATTTTACTAGTGTGGTTTGTGGCTCTTTAATATGAATGCCTATGTCTTTTAACAACAATAGTCAAGTTTCCCAATGGACTTTTTAGTGAACCCCAATAGATAGCTTTATTTTCTCTTTGTTTACTCAAATATTGAATGCTTATGTCTTATAAATTTAGTAGGAAAGTATTCTAATGACTTGCTTATGACACCCCATAGAATATATTATGTTTAGTGCCTTGGACACTGTAGCTTATTCACTTAAATCTCTGATAAATTGTGTATGGTATGCACAGTCTGGTTAGCACAGTTATTTCTCTTTGTTTACTCAAATATTTAATGCTTATGTCTTATAAATTTCGTAGGAAAGTATTCTAATGACTTGCTTATGACACCCCATAGAATATATTATGTTTAGTACCTTGGGCACTGTAGCTTATTCACTTAAATCTCTGATAAATTGTGTGTCTGGTATGCACAGTCTGGTTAGCACAGTTAGTAAGGTGTTGGGTTTGCACTATCAAATTAAGACTGTCATTGGTTCAAATCCCATGTTATAATGTTTTTTTTACTTGTGTGGTTTGTGGCTCTTTAATATGAATGCCTATGTCTTTTAACAACAATAGTCAAGTTTCCCAATGGACTTTTTAGTGAACCCCAATAGATAGCTTTATTTTATCTTTGTTTACTCAAATATTGAATGCTTATGTCTTATAAATTTAGTAGGAAAGTATTCTAATGACTTGGTTAATTCACCCCATAGAATATATTATGTTTAGTACCTTGGACACTGTAGCTTATTCACTTAAATCTCTGATAAATTGTGTGTCTGGTATGCACAGTCTGGTTAGCACAGTTAGTAAGGTGTTGGGTTTGCACTATCAAATTAAGACTGTCATTGGTTCGAATCCCATGTTATCATGTTTTCATTTTACTAATGTGGTTTGTGGCTCTATAATATGAATGCCTATGTCTTTTAACAACAATAGTCAAGTCTTCCAATGGACTTTTTAGTGAAACCCAATAGATAGCTTTATTTGCTCTTTGTTTATATTGAATGCTTATGTCTTATAAATTTTGTAGGAAAGTATTCTAATGACTTGCTTATGACACCCCATAGAATATATTATGTTTAGTACCTTGGACACTGTAGCTTATTCACTTAAATATCTGATAAATTGTGTGTCTGGTATGCACAGTCTGGTTAGCCCAGTTTGTAAGGTGTTGGGTTAACACTATCTAATTAAGACTGTCATTGGTTCGAATCCCACGTTATCATGTTTTTATTTTACTAGTGTGGTTTGTGGCTCTATGATATGAATGCCTATGTCTTTTAACAACAATAGTCAAGTCTTCCAATGGACTTTTTAGTGAAACCCAATAGATAGCTTTATTTTATCTTTGTTTACTCAAATATTGAATGCTTATGTCTTATAAATTTAGTTGGAAAGTATTCTAATGACTTGCTTATGACAATAATAGAATATATTATGTTTAGTACCTTGGACACTGTAGCTTATTCACTTAAATCTCTGATAAATTGTCTGTCTGGTATGCACAGTCTGGTTAGCACAGTTAGCAAGGTGTTGCGTTTACACTATCAAATTAAGACTGTCATTGGTTTGAATAATATGTTATCATGTTTTCATTTTACTAGTGTGGTTTGTGGCTCTATAATATGAATGCCTATGTCTTTATCAACAATAGTCAAGTCTCCCAATGGACTTTTTAGTGAACCCCAATAGATAGCTTTATTTTCTCTTTGTTTACTCAAATATTGAATGCTTATGTCTTATAAATTTAGTAGGAAAGTATTCTAATGACTTGCTTATGACACCCCATAGAATATATTATGTTTAGTACCTTGGACACTGTAGCTTATTCACTTAAATATCTGATAAATTGTGTGTCTGGTATGCACAGTCTGGTTAGCACAGTTAGTAAGGTGTTGGGTTAACACTATCTAATTAAGACTGTCATTGGTTCGAATCCCACGTTATCATGTTTTTATTTTACTAGTGTGGTTTGTGGCTCTATGATATGAATGCCTATGTCTTTTAACAACAATAGTCAAGTCTTCCAATGGACTTTTTAGTGAAACCCAATAGATAGCTTTATTTGCTCTTTGTTTATATTGAATGCTTATGTCTTATAAATTTTGTAGGAAAGTATTCTAATGACTTGCTTATGACACCCCATAGAATATATTATGTTTAGTACCTTGGACACTGTAGCTTATTCACTTAAATATCTGATAAATTGCGTGTCTGGTATGCACAGTCTGGTTAGCACAGTTAGTAAGGTGTTGGGTTAACACTATCTAATTAAGACTGTCATTGGTTCGAATCCCACGTTATCATGTTTTTATTTTACTAGTGTGGTTTGTGGCTCTATGATATGAATGCCTATGTCTTTTAACAACAATAGTCAAGTCTTCCAATGGACTTTTTAGTGAAACCCAATAGATAGCTTTATTTTATCTTTGTTTACTCAAATATTGAATGCTTATGTCTTATAAATTTAGTTGGAAAGTATTCTAATGACTTGCTTATGACAATAATAGAATATATTATGTTTAGTACCTTGGACACTGTAGCTTATTCACTTAAATATCTGATAAATTGTGTGTCTGGTATGCACAGTCTGGTTAGCACAGTTAGTAAGGTGTTGGGTTAACACTATCTAATTAAGTCTGTCATTGGTTTGAATCCCATGTTATCATGTTTTCATTTTACTAGTGTGGTTTGTGGCTCTATAATATGAATGCCTATGTCTTTTAACACCAATAGTCAAGTCTTCCAATAGACTTTTTAGTGAAACCCAATAGATAGCTTTATTTTCTCTTTGTTTACTCAAATATTGAATGCTTATGTCTTATAAATGTAGTAGGAAAGTATTCTAATGACTTGCTTATGACACCCCATAGAATATATTATGTTTAGTACCTTGGACACTGTAGCTTATTCACTTAAATCTCTGATAAATTGTGTGTATGGTATGCACAGTCTGGTTAGCACAGTTAGTAAGTTGTTGGGTTTGCACTATCAAATTAAGACTGTCATTGGTTCAAATCCCATGTTATCATGTTTTTATTTTACTAGTGTGGTTTGTGGCTCTTTAATATGAATGCCTATGTCTTTTAACAACAATAGTCAAGTCTTCCAATGGACTTTTTAGTGAAACCCAATATATAGCTTTATTTTCTCTTTGTTTACTCAAATATTGAATGCTTATGTCTTATAAATTTAGTAGGAAAGTATTCTAATGACTTGCTTATGACACCCCATAGAATATATTATGTTTAGTACCTTGGACACTGTAGCTTATTTACTTAAATCTCTGATAAATTGTGTATGGCATGCACAGTCTGGTTAGCACAGTTAGTAAGGTGTTGGGTTTGCATTATCAAATTAAGACTGTCATTGGTTCGAATCCCATGTTATCATGTTTTTATTTTACTAGTGTGGTTTGTGGCTCTATAATATGAATGCCTATGTCTTTTAACAAAAATAGTCAAGTCTTCCAATGGACTTTTTAGTGAAACGCAATAGATAGCTTTATTTTCTCTTTGTTTACTCAAATATTGAATGCATATGTCTTGTAAATTTAGTAGGAAAGTATTCTAATGACTTGCTTATGACACCCCATAGAATATATTATGTTTAGTACCTTGGACACTGTAGCTTATTCACTTAAATCTCTGATAAATTGTGTGTCTGGTATGCACAGTCTGGTTAGCACAGTTAGTAAGGTGTTGTGTTTGCACTATCAAATTAAGACTGTCATTGGTTCGAATCCCATGTTATCATGTTTTTATTTTACTATTGTGGTTTGTGGCTCTATAATATGAATGCCTATGTCTTTTAACAACAATAGTCAAGTCTTCCAATGGACTTTTTAGTGAAACCCAATAGATAGCTTTATTTTCTCTTTGTTTACTCAAATATTGAATGCTTATGTCTTATAAATTTAGTAGGAAAGTATTCTAATGACTTGCTTATGACACCCCATAGAATATATTATGTTTAGTACCTTGGACACTGTAGCTTATTCACTTAAATATCTGATAAATTGTGTGTCTGGTATGCACAGTCTGGTTAGCACATTTAGTAAGGTGTTGGGTTAACACTATCTAATTAAGACTGTCATTGGTTCAAATCCCACGTTATCATGTTTTTATTTTACTAGTGTGGTTTGTGGCTCTATGATATGAATGCCTATGTCTTTTAACAACAATAGTCAAGTCTTCCAATGGACTTTTTAGTGAAACCCAATAGATAGCTTTATTTTATCTTTGTTTACTCAAATATTGAATGCTTATGTCTTATAAATTTAGTTGGAAAGTATTCTAATGACTTGCTTATGACAATAATAGAATATATTATGTTTAGTACCTTGGACACTGTAGCTTATTCACTTAAATCTCTGATAAATTGTCTGTCTGGTATGCACAGTCTGGTTAGCACAGTTAGCAAGGTGTTGCGTTTACACTATCAAATTAAGACTGTCATTGGTTTGAATCATATGTTATCATGTTTTCATTTTACTAGTGTGGTTTGTGGCTCTATAATATGAATGCCTATGTCTTTTAACAACAATAGTCAAGTCTTCCAATAGACTTTTTAGTGAAACCCAATAGATAGCTTTATTTTCTCTTTGTTTACTCAAATATTGAATGCTTATGTCTTATAAATGAAGTAGGAAAGTATTCTAATGACTTGCTTATGACACCCCATAGAATATATTATGTTTAGTACCTTGGACACTGTAGCTTATTCACTTAAATCTCTGATAAATTGTGTGTCTGGTATGCACAGTCTGGTTAGCACAGTTAGTAAGTTGTTGGGTTTGCACTATCAAATTAAGACTGTCATTGGTTCAAATCCCATGTTTTCATGTTTTTATTTTACTAGTGTGGTTTGTGGCTCTTTAATATGAATGCCTATGTCTTTTAACAAAAATAGTCAAGTTTTCCAATGGACTTTTTAGTGAACCCCAATAGATAGCTTTATTTTCTCTTTGTTTACTCAAATATTGAATGCTTATGTCTTATAAATTTAGTAGGAAAGTATTCTAATGACTTGCTTATGACAACCCATAGAACATATTATGTTTAGTACCTTGGACACTGTAGCTTATTCACTTAAATCTCTGATAAATTGTGTGTCTGGTATGCACAGTCTGGTTAGCACAGTTAGTAAGATGTTGGGTTTGCACTATCAAATTAAGACTGTCGTTGGTTCAAATCCCATGTTATCATGTTTTTATTTTACTAGTGTGGTTTGTGGCTCTTTAATATGAATGCCTATGTCTTTATCAACAATAGTCAAGTCTCCCAATGGACTTTTTAGTGAACCCCAATAGATAGCTTTATTTTCTCTTTGTTTACTCAAATATTGAATGCTTATGTCTTATAAATTTAGTAGGAAAGTATTCTAATGACTTGCTTATGACACCCCATAGAATATATTATGTTTAGTACCTTGGACACTGTAGCTTATTTACTTAAATCTCTGATAAATTGTGTATGGCATGCACAGTCTGTTTAGCACAGTTAGTAAGGTGTTGGGTTTGCACTATCAAATTAAGACTGTCATTGGTTCGAATCCCATGTTATCATGTTTTTATTTTACTAGTGTGGTTTGTGGCTATATAATATGAATGCCTATGTCTTTTAACAACAATAGTCAAGTCTTCCAATTGACTTTTTAGTGAAACGCAATAGATAGCTTTATTTTCTCTTTGTTTACTCAAATATTGAATGCATATGTCTTATAAATTTAGTAGGAAAGTATTCTAATGACTTGCTTATGACACCCCATAGAATATATTATGTTTAGTACCTTGGACACTGTAGCTTATTCACTTAAATCTCTGATAAATTGGGCATTAGGTATGTATAGTCTGGTTAGCACAGTTGGTAAGTTGTTTGGTTAACACTATCTAATTAAGACTGTCATTGGTTCGAATCCCACGTTATCATGTTTTTATTTTACTAGTGTGGTTTGTGGCTCTATAATATGAATGCCTATGTCTTTTAACAACAATAGTCAAGTCTTCCAATAGACTTTTTAGTGAAACCCAATAGATAGCTTTATTTTCTCTTTGTTTACTCAAATATTGAATGCTTATGTCTTATAAATGTAGTAGGAAAGTATTCTAATGACTTGCTTATGACACCCCATAGAATATATTATGTTTAGTACCTTGGACACTGTAGCTTAATCACTTAAATCTCTGATAAATTGTGTGTCTGGTATGCACAGTCTGGTTAGCACAGTTAGTAAGTTGTTGGGTGTGCACTATCCAATTAAGACTGTCATTGGTTCAAATCCCATGTTATCATGTTTTTATTTTACTAGTGTGGTTTGTGGCTCTTTAATATGAATGCCTATGTCTTTTAACAACAATAGTCAAGTTTCCCAATGGACTTTTTAGTGAACCCCAATAGATAGCTTTATTTTCTCTTTGTTTACTCAAATATTGAATGCTTATGTCTTATAAATTTAGTAGGAAAGTATTCTAATGACTTGCTTATGACACCCCATAGAATATATTATGTTTAGTGCCTTGGACACTGTAGCTTATTCACTTAAATCTCTGATAAATTGTGTATGGTATGCACAGTCTGGTTAGCACAGTTATTTCTCTTTGTTTACTCAAATATTTAATGCTTATGTCTTATAAATTTCGTAGGAAAGTATTCTAATGACTTGCTTATGACACCCCATAGAATATATTATGTTTAGTACCTTGGGCACTGTAGCTTATTCACTTAAATCTCTGATAAATTGTGTTTCTGGTATGCACAGTCTGGTTAGCACAGTTAGTAAGGTGTTGGGTTTGCACTATCAAATTAAGACTGTCATTGGTTCAAATCCCATGTTATCATGTTTTTATTTTACTTGTGTGGTTTGTGGCTCTTTAATATGAATGCCTATGTCTTTTAACAACAATAGTCAAGTTTCCCAATGGACTTTTTAGTGAACCCCAATAGATAGCTTTATTTTATCTTTGTTTACTCAAATATTGAATGCTTATGTCTTATAAATTTAGTAGGAAAGTATTCTAATGACTTGGTTAATTCACCCCATAGAATATATTATGTTTAGTACCTTGGACACTGTAGCTTATTCACTTAAATCTCTGATAAATTGTGTATGGTATGCACAGTCTGGTTAGCACAGTTATTTCTCTTTGTTTACTCAAATATTTAATGCTTATGTCTTATAAATTTCGTAGGAAAGTATTCTAATGACTTGCTTATGACACCCCATAGAATATATTATGTTTAGTACCTTGGGCACTGTAGCTTATTCACTTAAATCTCTGATAAATTGTGTGTCTGGTATGCACAGTCTGGTTAGCACAGTTAGTAAGGTGTTGGGTTTGCACTATCAAATTAAGACTGTCATTGGTTCAAATCCCATGTTATCATGTTTTTATTTTACTTGTGTGGTTTGTGGCTCTTTAATATGAATGCCTATGTCTTTTAACAACAATAGTCAAGTTTCCCAATGGACTTTTTAGTGAACCCCAATAGATAGCTTTATTTTATCTTTGTTTACTCAAATATTGAATGCTTATGTCTTATAAATTTAGTAGGAAAGTATTCTAATGACTTGGTTAATTCACCCCATAGAATATATTATGTTTAGTACCTTGGACACTGTAGCTTATTCACTTAAATCTCTGATAAATTGTGTGTGTGGTATGCACAGTCTGGTTAGCACAGTTAGTAATTTGTTGGGTTTGCACTATCAAATTAAGACTGTCATTGGTTCGAATCCCATGTTATCATGTTTTCATTTTACTAATGTGGTTTGTGGCTCTATAATATGAATGCCTATGTCTTTTAACAACAATAGTCAAGTCTTCCAATGGACTTTTTAGTGAAACCCAATAGATAGCTTTATTTGCTCTTTGTTTATATTGAATGCTTATGTCTTAAAAATTTTGTAGGAAAGTATTCTAATGACTTGCTTATGACACCCCATAGAATATATTATGTTTAGTACCTTGGACACTGTAGCTTATTCACTTAAATATCTGATAAATTTTGTGTCTGGTATGCACAGTCTGGTTAGCACAGTTAGTAAGGTGTTGGGTTAACACTATCTAATTAAGACTGTCATTGGTTCGAATCCCACGTTATCATGTTTTTATTTTACTAGTGTGGTTTGTGGCTCTATGATATGAATGCCTATGTCTTTTAACAACAATAGTCAAGTCTTCCAATGGACTTTTTAGTGAAACCCAATAGATAGCTTTATTTTATCTTTGTTTACTCAAATATTGAATGCTTATGTCTTATAAATTTAGTTGGAAAGTATTCTAATGACTTGCTTATGACAATAATAGAATATATTATGTTTAGTACCTTGGACACTGTAGCTTATTCACTTAAATCTCTGATAAATTGTCTGTCTGGTATGCACAGTCTGGTTAGCACAGTTAGCAAGGTGTTGCGTTTACACTATCAAATTAAGACTGTCATTGGTTTGAATCCCATGTTATCATGTTTTCATTTTACTAGTGTGGTTTGTGGCTCTATAATATGAATGCCTATGTCTTTTAACAACAATAGTCAAGTCTTCCAATAGACTTTTTAGTGAAACCCAATAGATAGCTTTATTTTCTCTTTGTTTACTCAAATATTGAATGCTTATGTCTTATAAATGTAGTAGGAAAGTATTCTAATGACTTGCTTATGACACCCCATAGAATATATTATGTTTAGTACCTTGGACACTGTAGCTTATTCACTTAAATCTCTGATAAATTGTGTGTCTGGTATGCACAGTCTGGTTAGCACAGTTAGTAAGTTGTTGGGTTTGCACTATCAAATTAAGACTGTCATTGGTTCAAATCCCATGTTATCATGTTTTTATTTTACTAGTGTGGTTTGTGGCTCTTTAATATGAATGGCTATGTCTTTTAACAACAATAGTCAAGTTTCCCAATGGACTTTTTAGTGAACCCCAATAGATAGCTTTATTTTCTCTTTGTTTACTCAAATATTGAATGCTTATGTCTTATAAATTTAGTAGGAAAGTATTCTAATGACTTGCTTATGACAACCCATAGAACATATTATGTTTAGTACCTTGGACACTGTAGCTTATTCACTTAAATCTCTGATAAATTGTGTATGGTATGCACAGTCTGGTTAGCACAGTTATTTCTCTTTGTTTACTCAAATATTGAATGCTTATGTCTTATAAATTTAGTAGGAAAGTATTCTAATGACCTGCTTATGACACCCCATAGAATATATTATGTTTAGTACCTTGGACACTGTAGCTTATTCACTTAAATCTCTGATAAATTGTGTGTCTGGTATGCACAGTCCGGTTAGCACAGTTAGTAAGATGTTGGGTTTGCACTATCAAATTAAGACTGTCGTTGGTTCAAATCCCATGTTATCATGTTTTTATTTTACTAGTGTGGTTTGTGGCTCTTTAATATGAATGCCTATGTCTTTTAACATCAATAGTCAAGTCTCCCAATGGACTTTTTAGTGAACCCCAATAGATAGCTTTATTTTCTCTTTGTTTACTCAAATATTTAATGCTTATGTGTTATAAATTTAGTAGGAAAGTATTCTAATGACTTGCTTATGACACCCCATAGAATATATTATGTTTAGTACCTTGGACACTGTAGCTTATTTACTTAAATCTCTGATAAATTCTGTATGGCATGCACAGTCTGTTTAGCACAGTTAGTAAGGTGTTGGGTTTGCACTATCAAATTAAGACTGTCATTGGTTCGAATCCCATGTTATCATGTTTTTATTTTACTAGTGTGGTTTGTGGCTATATAATATGAATGCCTATGTCTTTTAACAACAATAGTCAAGTCTTCCAATTGACCTTTTAGTGAAACGCAATAGATAGCTTTATTTTCTCTTTGTTTACTCAAATATTGAATGCATATGTCTTATAAATTTAGTAGGAAAGTATTCTAATGACTTGATTATGACACCCCATAGAATATATTATGTTTAGTACCTTGGACACTGTAGCTTATTCACTTAAATCTCTGATAAATTGGGCATTAGGTATGTACAGTCTGGTTAGCACAGTTGGTAAGGTGTTTGGTTAACACTATCTAATTAAGACTGTCATTGGTTCGAATCCCACGTTATCATGTTTTTATTTTACTAGTGTGGTTTGTGGCTCTATAATATGAATGCCTATGTCTTTTAACAACAATAGTCAAGTCTTCCAATAGACTTTTTAGTGAAACCCAATAGATAGCTTTATTTTCTCTTTGTTTACTCAAATATTGAATGCTTATGTCTTATAAATGTAGTAGGAAAGTATTCTAATGACTTGCTTATGACACCTCATAGAATATATTATGTTTAGTACCTTGGACACTGTAGCTTAATCACTTAAATCTCTGATAAATTGTGTGTCTGGTATGCACAGTCTGGTTAGCACAGTTAGTAAGGTGTTGGGTTTGCACTATCCAATTAAGACTGTCATTGGTTCAAATCCCATGTTATCATGTTTTTATTTTACTAGTGTGGTTTGTGGCTCTTTAATATGAATGCCTATGTCTTTTAACAACAATAGTCAAGTTTCCCAATGGACTTTTTAGTGAACCCCAATAGATAGCTTTATTTTCTCTTTGTTTACTCAAATATTGAATGCTTATGTCTTATAAATTTAGTAGGAAAGTATTCTAATGACTTGCTTATGACACCCCATAGAATATATTATGTTTAGTACCTTGGACACTGTAGCTTATTCACTTAAATCTCTGATAAATTGTGTATGGTATGCACAGTCTGGTTAGCACAGTTATTTCTCTTTGTTTACTCAAATATTTAATGCTTATGTCTTATAAATTTCGTAGGAAAGTATTCTAATGACTTGCTTATGACACCCCATAGAATATATTATGTTTAGTACCTTGGGCACTGTAGCTTATTCACTTAAATCTCTGATAAATTGTGTGTCTGGTATGCACAGTCTGGTTAGCACAGTTAGTAAGGTGTTGGGTTTGCACTATCAAATTAAGACTGTCATTGGTTCAAATCCCATGTTATCATGTTTTTATTTTACTTGTGTGGTTTGTGGCTCTTTAATATGAATGCCTATGTCTTTTAACAACAATAGTCAAGTTTCCCAATGGACTTTTTAGTGAACCCCAATAGATAGCTTTATTTTATCTTTGTTTACTCAAATATTGAATGCTTATGTCTTATAAATTTAGTAGGAAAGTATTCTAATGACTTGGTTAATTCACCCCATAGAATATATTATATTTAGTACCTTGGACACTGTAGCTTATTCACTTAAATCTCTGATAAATTGTGTGTCTGGTATGCACAGTCTGGTTAGCACAGTTAGTAAGGTGTTGGGTTTGCACTATCAAATTAAGACTGTCATTGGTTCGAATCCCATGTTATCATGTTTTCATTTTACTAATGTGGTTTGTGGCTCTATAATATGAATGCCTATGTCTTTTAACAACAATAGTCAAGTCTTCCAATGGACTTTTTAGTGAAACCCAATAGATAGCTTTATTTTCTCTTTGTTTACTCAAATATTGAATGCTTATGTCTTATAAATGTAGTAGGAAAGTATTCTAATGACTTGCTTATGACACCCCATAGAATATATTATGTTTAGTACCTTGGACACTGTAGCTTATTCACTTAAATCTCTGATAAATTGTGTGCCTGCTATGCACAGTCTGTATAGCACAGTTAGTAAGGTGTTGGGTTTGCACTATCAAATTAAGACTGTCATTGGTGCGAATCCCATGTTATCATGTTTTCATTTTACTAATGTGGTTTGTGGCTCTATAATATGAATGCCTATGTCTTTTAACAACAATAGTCAAGTCTTCCAATGGACTTTTTAGTGAAACCCAATAGATAGCTTTATTTTCTCTTTGTTTACTCAAATATTGAATGCTTATGTCTTATAAATTTAGTAGGAAAGTATTCTAATGACCTGCTTATGATACCCTATAGAATATATTATGTTTAGTACCTTGGACACTGTAGCTTATTCACTTAAATCTCTGATAAATTGTCTGTCTGGTATGCACAGTCTGGTTAGCACAGTTAGTAAGGTGTTGGGTTTGCACTATCAAATTAAGACTGTCATTGGTTCGAATTCTATGTTATCATGTTTTTATTTTACTAGTGTGGTTTGTGGCTCTATAATATGAATGCCTATGTCTTTTAACAACAATAGTCAAGTCTTCCAATGGACTTTTTAGTGAAACCCAATAGATAGCTTTATTTTCTCTTTGTTTACTCAAATATTGAATGCTTATGTCTTATAAATTTAGTAGGAAAGTATTCTAATGACCTGCTTATGACACCCTATAGAATATATTATGTTTAGTTCCTTGGACACTGTAGCTTATTCACTTAAATCTCTGATAAATTGTGTGTCTGGTATGCACAGTCTGGTTAGCACAGTTAGTAAGGTGTTGGGTTTGCACTATCAAATTAAGACTGTCATTGGTTCGAATCCTATGTTACCATGTTTTTATTTTACTAGTGTGGTTTGTGGCTCTATAATATGAATGCCTATGTCTTTTAACAACAATAGTCAAGTCTTCCAATGGACTTTTTAGTGAAACCCAATAGATAGCTTTATTTTCTCTTTGTTTACTCAAATATTGAATGCTTATGTCTTATAAATTTAGTAGGAAAGTATTCTAATGACTTGCTTATGACACCCCATAGAATATATTATGTTTAGTACCTTGGACACTGTAGCTTATTCACTTAAATCTCATAAATTGTGTGTATGGTATGCACAGTCTGGTTAGCACAGTTAGTAAGGTGTTGGGTTTGCACTATCAAATTAAGACTGTCATTGGTTCGTATCCCATGTTATCATGTTTTTATTTTACTAGTGTGGTTTGTGGCTCTATAATATGAATGCCTATGTCTTTTAACAACAATAGTCAAGTCTTCCAATGGACTTTTTAGTGAAACCCAATAGATAGCTTTATTTTCTCTTTGTTTACTCAAATATTGAATGCTTATGTCTTATAAATTTAGTAGGAAAGTATTCTAATGACCTGCTTATGACACCCCATAGAATATATTATGTTTAGTACCTTGGACACTGTAGCTTATTCACTTAAATCTCATAAATTGTGTGTATGGTATGCACAGTCTGGTTAGCACAGTTAGTAAGGTGTTGGGTTTGCACTATCAAATTAAGACTGTCATTGGTTCGAATCCTATGTTATCATGTTTTTATTTTACTAGTGTGATTTGTGGCTCTATAATATGAATGCCTATGTCTTTTAACAACAATAGTCAAGTCTTCCAATGGACTTTTTAGTGAAACCCAATAGATAGCTTTATTTTCTCTTTGTTTACTCAAATATTGAATGCTTATGTCTTATAAATTTAGTAGGAAAGTATTCTAATGACTTGCTTATGACACCCCATAGAATATATTATGTTTAGTACCTTGGACACTGTAGCTTATTCACTTAATTATCTGATAAATTGTGTGTCAGGGATGCACAGTCTGGTTAGCACAGTTAGTAAGGTGTTGGGTTTGCACTATCAAATCAAGACTGTCATTGGTTTGTATCCCATGTTTTTATTTTACTAGTGTGGTTTGTGGCTCTATAATATGAATGCCTATGTCTTTTAACAACAATAGTCAAGTCTTCCAATGGACTTTTTAGTGAAACCCAATAGATAGCTTTATTTTCTCTTTGTTTACTCAAATATTGAATGCTTATGTCTTATAAATTTAGTAGGATAGTATTCTAATGACCTGCTTATGACACCCTATAGAATATATTATGTTTAGTACCTTGAACACTGTAGCTTATTCACTTAAATCTCTGATAAATTGTCTGTCTGGTATGCACAGTCTGGTTAGCACAGTTAGTAAGGTGTTGGGTTTGCGCTATCAAATTAAGACTGTCATTGGTTCGAATTCTATGTTATCATGTTTTTATTTTACTAGTGTGGTTTGTGGCTCTATAATATGAATGCCTATGTCTTTTAACAACAATAGTCAAGTCTTCCAATGGACTTTTTAGTGAAACCCAATAGATAGCTTTATTTTCTCTTTGTTTACTCAAATATTGAATGCTTATGTCTTATACATTTAGTAGGAAAGTATTCTAATGACTTGCTTATGACACCCCATAGAATATATTATGTTTAGTACCTTGGACACTGAAGCTTATTCACTTAAATCTCTGATAAATTGTGCATATGGTATGCACAGTTTGGTTAGCACAGTTAGTAAGGTGTTGGGTTAGCGCTATCTAATTAAGACTGTCATTGGTTCGAATCCTATGTTATCATGTTTTTATTTTACTAGTGTGATTTGTGGCTCTATAATATGAATGCCTATGTCTTTTAACAACAATAGTCAAGTCTTCCAATGGACTTTTTAGTGAAACCCAATAGATAGCTTTATTTTCTCTTTGTTTACTCAAATATTGAATGCTTATGTCTTATAAATGTAGTAGGAAAGTATTCTAATGACTTGCTTATGACACCCCATAGAATATATTATGTTTAGTACCTTGGACACTAGATTATTCACTTAAATCTCTGATAAATTGTGTGTCTGCTATGCACAGTCTGTATAGCACAGTTAGTAAGGTGTTGGGTTTGCACTATCAAATTAAGACTGTCATTGGTTCGAATCCCATGTTATCATGTTTTCATTTTACTAGTGTGGTTTGTGGCTCTATAATAGGAATGCCTATGTCTTTTAAAAACAATAGTCAAGTCTTCCAATAGACTTTTTAGCGAAACCCAATAGATAGCTTTATTTTCTCTTTGTTTACTCAAATATTGAATGCTTATGTCTTATAAATGTAGTAGGAAAGTATTCTAATGACTTGCTTATGACACCCCATAGAATATATTATGTTTAGTACCTTGGACACTGTAGCTTATTCACTTAAATCTCTGATAAATTGTGAGTCTGGTATGCATAGTCTGGTTAGCACAGTTAGTAAGGTGTTGGGTTTGCACTATCAAATTAAGACTGTCATTGGTGCGAATCCCATGTTATCATGTTTTCATTTTACTAATGTGGTTTGTGGCTCTATAATATGAATGCCTATGTCTTTTAACAACAATAGTCAAGTCTTCCAATGGACTTTTTAGTGAAACCCAATAGATAGCTTTATTTTCTCTTTGTTTACTCAAATATTGAATGCTTATGTCTTATAAATTTAGTAGGAAAGTATTCTAATGACTTGCTTATGACCCCCCATAGAATATATTATGTTTAGTACCTTGGACACTGTAGCTTATTCACTTAATTATCTGATAAATTGTGTGTCAGGGATGCACAGTCTGGTTAGCACAGTTAGTAAGGTGTTGGGTTTGCACTATCAAATTAAGACTATCATTGGTTCATATCCCATGTTATCATGTTTTTATTTTACTAGTGTGGTTTGTGGCTCTATAATATGAATGCCTATGTCTTTAACAACAATAGTCAAGTCTTCCAATGGACTTTTTAGTGAAACCCAATAGATAGCTTTATTTTCTCTTTGTTTACTCAAATATTGAATGCTTATGTCTTATAAATTTAGTAGGAAAGTATTCTAATGACCTGCTTATGACACCCTATAGAATATATTATGTTTAGTTCCTTGGACACTGTAGCTTATTCACTTAAATCTCTGATAAATTGTGTGTCTGGTATGCACAGTCTGGTTAGCACAGTTAGTAAGGTGTTGGGTTTGCACTATCAAATTAAGACTGTCATTGGTTCGAATCCTATGTTACCATGTTTTTATTTTACTAGTGTGGTTTGTGGCTCTATAATATGAATGCCTATGTCTTTTAACAACAATAGTCAAGTCTTCCAATGGACTTTTTAGTGAAACCCAATAGATAGCTTTATTTTCTCTTTGTTTACTCAAATATTGAATGCTTATGTCTTATAAATTTAGTAGGAAAGTATTCTAATGACCTGCTTATGACACCCCATAGAATATATTATGTTTAGTACCTTGGACACTGTAGCTTATTCACTTAAATCTCATAAATTGTGTGTATGGTATGCACAGTCTGGTTAGCACAGTTAGTAAGGTGTTGGGTTTGCACTATCAAATTAAGACTGTCATTGGTTCGAATCCTATGTTATCATGTTTTTATTTTACTAGTGTGATTTGTGGCTCTATAATATGAATGCCTATGTCTTTTAACAACAATAGTCAAGTCTTACAATGGACTTTTTAGTGAAACCCAATAGATAGCTTTATTTTCTCTTTGTTTACTCAAATATTGAATGCTTACGTCTTATAAATTTAGTAGGAAAGTATTCTAATGACTTGCTTATGACACCCCATAGAATATATTATGTTTAGTACCTTGGACACTGTAGCTTATTCACTTAATTATCTGATAAATTGTGTGTCAGTGATGCACAGTCTGGTTAGCACAGTTAGTAAGGTGTTGGGTTTGCACTATCAAATCAAGACTGTCATTGGTTTGTATCCCATGTTTTTATTTTACTAGTGTGGTTTGTGGCTCTATAATATGAATGCCTATGTCTTTTAACAACAATAGTCAAGTCTTCCAATGGACTTTTTAGTGAAACCCAATAGATAGCTTTATTTTCTCTTTGTTTACTCAAATATTGAATGCTTATGTCTTATAAATTTAGTAGGATAGTATTCTAATGACCTGCTTATGACACCCTATAGAATATATTATGTTTAGTACCTTGGACACTGTAGCTTATTCACTTAAATCTCTGATAAATTGTCTGTCTGGTATGCACAGTCTGGTTAGCACAGTTAGTAAGGTGTTGGGTTTGCACTATCAAATTAAGACTGTCATTGGTTCGAATTCTATGTTATCATGTTTTTATTTTACTAGTGTGGTTTGTGGCTCTATAATATGAATGCCTATGTCTTTTAACAACAATAGTCAAGTCTTCCAATGGACTTTTTAGTGAAACCCAATAGATAGCTTTATTTTCTCTTTGTTTACTCAAATATTGAATGCTTATGTCTTATAAATTTAGTAGGAAAGTATTCTAATGACCTGCTTATGACACCGTATAGAATATATTATGTTTAGTTCCTTGGACACTGTAGCTTATTCACTTAAATCTCTGATAAATTGTGTGTCTGGTATGCACAGTCTGGTTAGCACAGTTAGTAAGGTGTTGGGTTTGCACTATCAAATTAAGACTGTCATTGGTTCGAATCCTATGTTACCATGTTTTTATTTTACTAGTGTGGTTTGTGGCTCTATAATATGAATGCCTATGTCTTTTAACAACAATAGTCAAGTCTTCCAATGGACTTTTTAGTGAAACCCAATAGATAGCTTTATTTTCTCTTTGTTTACTCAAATATTGAATGCTTATGTCTTATAAATTTAGTAGGAAAGTATTCTAATGACTTGCTTATGACACCCCATAGAATATATTATGTTTAGTACCTTGGACACTGTAGCTTATTCACTTAAATCTCATAAATTGTGTGTATGGTATGCACAGTCTGGTTAGCACAGTTAGTAAGGTGTTGGGTTTGCACTATCAAATTAAGACTGTCATTGGTTCGTATCCCATGTTATCATGTTTTTATTTTACTAATGTGGTTTGTGGCTCTATAATATGAATGCCTATGTCTTTTAACAACAATAGTCAAGTCTTCCAATGGACTTTTTAGTGAAACCCAATAGATAGCTTTATTTTCTCTTTGTTTACTCAAATATTGAATGCTTATGTCTTATAAATTTAGTAGGAAAGTATTCTAATGACCTGCTTATGACACCCCATAGAATATATTATGTTTAGTACCTTGGACACTGTAGCTTATTCACTTAAATCTCATAAATTGTGTGTATGGTATGCACAGTCTGGTTAGCACAGTTAGTAAGGTGTTGGGTTTGCACTATCAAATTAAGACTGTCATTGGTTCGAATCCTATGTTATCATGTTTTTATTTTACTAGTGTGATTTGTGGCTCTATAATATGAATGCCTATGTCTTTTAACAACAATAGTCAAGTCTTCCAATGGACTTTTTAGTGAAACCCAATAGATAGCTTTATTTTCTCTTTGTTTACTCAAATATTGAATGCTTATGTCTTATAAATTTAGTAGGAAAGTATTCTAATGACTTGCTTATGACACCCCATAGAATATATTATGTTTAGTACCTTGGACACTGTAGCTTATTCACTTAATTATCTGATAAATTGTGTGTCAGGGATGCACAGTCTGGTTAGCACAGTTAGTAAGGTGTTGGGTTTGCACTATCAAATCAAGACTGTCATTGGTTTGTATCCCATGTTTTTATTTTACTAGTGTGGTTTGTGGCTCTATAATATGAATGCCTATGTCTTTTAACAACAATAGTCAAGTCTTCCAATGGACTTTTTAGTGAAACCCAATAGATAGCTTTATTTTCTCTTTGTTTACTCAAATATTGAATGCTTATGTCTTATAAATTTAGTAGGATAGTATTCTAATGACCTGCTTATGACACCCTATAGAATATATTATGTTTAGTACCTTGGACACTGTAGCTTATTCACTTAAATCTCTGATAAATTGTCTGTCTGGTATGCACAGTCTGGTTAGCACAGTTAGTAAGGTGTTGGGTTTGCACTATCAAATTAAGACTGTCATTGGTTCGAATTCTATGTTATCATGTTTTTATTTTACTAGTGTGGTTTGTGGCTCTATAATATGAATGCCTATGTCTTTTAACAACAATAGTCAAGTCTTCCAATGGACTTTTTAGTGAAACCCAATAGATAGCTTTATTTTCTCTTTGTTTACTCAAATATAGAATGCTTATGTCTTATACATTTAGTAGGAAAGTATTCTAATGACTTGCTTATGACACCCCATAGAATATATTATGTTTAGTACCTTGGACACTGAAGCTTATTCACTTAAATCTCTGATAAATTGTGCATATGGTATGCACAGTTTGGTTAGCACAGTTAGTAAGGTGTTGGGTTAGCGCTATCTAATTAAGACTGTCATTGGTTCGAATCCTATGTTATCATGTTTTTATTTTACTAGTGTGATTTGTGGCTCTATAATATGAATGCCTATGTCTTTTAACAACAATAGTCAAGTCTTCCAATGGACTTTTTAGTGAAACCCAATAGATAGCTTTATTTTCTCTTTGTTTACTCAAATATTGAATGCTTATGTCTTATAAATGTAGTAGGAAAGTATTCTAATGACTTGCTTATGACACCCCATAGAATATATTATGTTTAGTACCTTGGACACTAGATTATTCACTTAAATCTCTGATAAATTGTGTGTCTGCTATGCACAGTCTGTATAGCACAGTTAGTAAGGTGTTGGGTTTGCACTATCAAATTAAGACTGTCATTGGTTCGAATCCCATGTTATCATGTTTTCATTTTACTAGTGTGGTTTGTGGCTCTATAATAGGAATGCCTATGTCTTTTAAAAACAATAGTCAAGTCTTCCAATAGACTTTTTAGCGAAACCCAATAGATAGCTTTATTTTCTCTTTGTTTACTCAAATATTGAATGCTTATGTCTTATAAATGTAGTAGGAAAGTATTCTAATGACTTGCTTATGACACCCCATAGAATATATTATGTTTAGTACCTTGGACACTGTAGCTTATTCACTTAAATCTCTGATAAATTGTGAGTCTGGTATGCATAGTCTGGTTAGCACAGTTAGTAAGGCGTTGGATTTGCACTATCAAATTAAGACTGTCATTGGTGCGAATCCCATGTTATCATGTTTTCATTTTACTAATGTGGTTTGTGGCTCTATAATATGAATGCCTATGTCTTTTAACAACAATAGTCAAGTCTTCCAATGGACTTTTTAGTGAAACCCAATAGATAGCTTTATTTTCTCTTTGTTTACTCAAATATTGAATGCTTATGTCTTATAAATTTAGTAGGAAAGTATTCTAATGACTTGCTTATGACACCCCATAGAATATATTATGTTTAGTACCTTGGACACTGTAGCTTATTCACTTAATTATCTGATAAATTGTGTGTCAGGGATGCACAGTCTGGTTAGCACAGTTAGTAAGGTGTTGGGTTTGCACTATCAAATTAAGACTATCATTGGTTCGTATCCCATGTTATCATGTTTTTATTTTACTAGTGTGGTTTGTGGCTCTATAATATGAATGCCTATGTCTTTAACAACAATAGTCAAGTCTTCCAATGGACTTTTTAGTGAAACCCAATAGATAGCTTTATTTTCTCTTTGTTTACTCAAATATTGAATGCTTATGTCTTATAAATTTAGTAGGAAAGTATTCTAATGACTTGCTTATGACACCCCATAGAATATATTATGTTTAGTACCTTGGACACTGTAGCTTATTCACTTAAATCTCATAAATTGTGTGTATGGTATGCACAGTCTGGTTAGCACAGTTAGTAAGGTGTTGGGTTTGCACTATCAAATTAAGACTGTCATTGGTTCGTATCCCATGTTATCATGTTTTTATTTTACTAGTGTGGTTTGTGGCTCTATAATATGAATGCCTATGTCTTTTAACAACAATAGTCAAGTCTTCCAATGGACTTTTTAGTGAAACCCAATAGATAGCTTTATTTTCTCTTTGTTTACTCAAATATTGAATGCTTATGTCTTATAAATTTAGTAGGAAAGTATTCTAATGACCTGCTTATGACACCCCATAGAATATATTATGTTTAGTACCTTGGACACTGTAGCTTATTCACTTAAATCTCATAAATTGTGTGTATGGTATGCACAGTCTGGTTAGCACAGTTAGTAAGGTGTTGGGTTTGCACTATCAAATTAAGACTGTCATTGGTTCGAATCCTATGTTATCATGTTTTTATTTTACTAGTGTGATTTGTGGCTCTATAATATGAATGCCTATGTCTTTTAACAACAATAGTCAAGTCTTCCAATGGACTTTTTAGTGAAACCCAATAGATAGCTTTATTTTCTCTTTGTTTACTCAAATATTGAATGCTTATGTCTTATAAATTTAGTAGGAAAGTATTCTAATGACTTGCTTATGACACCCCATAGAATATATTATGTTTAGTACCTTGGACACTGTAGCTTATTCACTTAATTATCTGATAAATTGTGTGTCAGGGATGCACAGTCTGGTTAGCACAGTTAGTAAGGTGTTGGGTTTGCACTATCAAATCAAGACTGTCATTGGTTTGTATCCCATGTTTTTATTTTACTAGTGTGGTTTGTGGCTCTATAATATGAATGCCTATGTCTTTTAACAACAATAGTCAAGTCTTCCAATGGACTTTTTAGTGAAACCCAATAGATAGCTTTATTTTCTCTTTGTTTACTCAAATATTGAATGCTTATGTCTTATAAATTTAGTAGGATAGTATTCTAATGACCTGCTTATGACACCCTATAGAATATATTATGTTTAGTACCTTGGACACTGTAGCTTATTCACTTAAATCTCTGATAAATTGTCTGTCTGGTATGCACAGTCTGGTTAGCACAGTTAGTAAGGTGTTGGGTTTGCACTATCAAATTAAGACTGTCATTGGTTCGAATTCTATGTTATCATGTTTTTATTTTACTAGTGTGGTTTGTGGCTCTATAATATGAATGCCTATGTCTTTTAACAACAATAGTCAAGTCTTCCAATGGACTTTTTAGTGAAACCCAATAGATAGCTTTATTTTCTCTTTGTTTACTCAAATATTGAATGCTTATGTCTTATACATTTAGTAGGAAAGTATTCTAATGACTTGCTTATGACACCCCATAGAATATATTATGTTTAGTACCTTGGACACTGAAGCTTATTCACTTAAATCTCTGATAAATTGTGCATATGGTATGCACAGTTTGGTTAGCACAGTTAGTAAGGTGTTGGGTTAGCGCTATCTAATTAAGACTGTCATTGGTTCGAATCCTATGTTATCATGTTTTTATTTTACTAGTGTGATTTGTGGCTCTATAATATGAATGCCTATGTCTTTTAACAACAATAGTCAAGTCTTCCAATGGACTTTTTAGTGAAACCCAATAGATAGCTTTATTTTCTCTTTGTTTACTCAAATATTGAATGCTTATGTCTTATAAATGTAGTAGGATAGTATTCTAATGACTTGCTTATGACACCCCATAGAATATATTATGTTTAGTACCTTGGACACTGTAGCTTATTCACTTAAATCTCTGATAAATTGTGTGTCTGGTATGCATAGTCTGGTTAGCACAGTTAGTAAGGTGTTGGGTTTGCACTATCAAATTAAGACTGTCATTGGTTCGATTCCCATGTTATCATGTTTTCATTATACTAATGTGGTTTGTGGCTCTATAATATGAATGCCTATGTCTTTTAACAACAATAGTCAAGTCTTCCAATGGACTTTTTAGTGAAACCCAATAGATAGCTTTATTTTCTCTTTGTTTACTCAAATATTGAATGCTTATGTCTTATAAATTTAGTAGGAAAGTATTCTAATGACTTGCTTATGACACCCCATAGAATATATTATGTTTAGTACCTTGGACACTGTAGCTTATTCACTTAATTATCTGATAAATTGTGTGTCAGTGATGCACAGTCTGGTTAGCACAGTTAGTAAGGTGTTGGGTTTGCACTATCAAATTAAGACTGTCATTGGTTCGTATCCCATGTTATCATGTTTTTATTTTACTAGTGTGGTTTGTGGCTCTATAATATGAATGTCTATGTCTTTTAACAACAATAGTCAAGTCTTCCAATGGACTTTTTAGTGAAACCCAATAGATAGCTTTATTTTCTCTTTGTTTACTCAAATATTGAATGCTTATGTCTTATAAATTTAGTAGGATAGTATTCTAATGACCTGCTTATGACACCCTATAGAATATATTATGTTTAGTACCTTGGACACTGTAGCTTATTCACTTAAATCTCTGATAAATTGTCTGTCTGGTATGCACAGTCTGGTTAGCACAGTTAGTAAGGTGTTGGGTTTGCACTATCAAATTAAGACTGTCATTGTTTCGAATTCTATGTTATCATGTTTTTATTTTACTAGTGTGGTTTGTGGCTCTATAATATGAATGCCTATGTCTTTTAACAACAATAGTCAAGTCTTCCAATGGACTTTTTAGTGAAACCCAATAGATAGCTTTATTTTCTCTTTGTTTACTCAAATATTGAATGCATTATGTCTTATACATTTAGTAGGAAAGTATTCTAATGACTTGCTTATGACACCCCATAGAATATATTATGTTTAGTACCTTGGACACTGAAGCTTATTCACTTAAATCTCTGATAAATTGTGCATATGGTATGCACAGTTTGGTTAGCACAGTTAGTAAGGTGTTGGGTTAGCGCTATCTAATTAAGACTGTCATTGGTTCGAATCCTATGTTATCATGTTTTTATTTTACTAGTGTGATTTGTGGCTCTATAATATGAATGCCTATGTCTTTTAACAACAATAGTCAAGTCTTCCAATGGACTTTTTAGTGAAACCCAATAGATAGCTTTATTTTCTCTTTGTTTACTCAAATATTGAATGCTTATGTCTTATAAATTTAGTAGGAAAGTATTCTAATGACTTGCTTATGACACCCCATAGAATATATTATGTTTAGTACCTTGGACACTGTAGCTTATTCACTTAATTATCTGATAAATTGTGTGTCAGGGATGCACAGTCTGGTTAGCACAGTTAGTAAGGTGTTGGGTTTGCACTATCAAATTAAGACTGTCATTGGTTCGTATCCCATGTTATCATGTTTTTATTTTACTAGTGTGGTTTGTGGCTCTATAATATGAATGTCTATGTCTTTTAACAACAATAGTCAAGTCTTCCAATGGACTTTTTAGTGAAACCCAATAGATAGCTTTATTTTCTCTTTGTTTACTCAAATATTGAATGCTTATGTCTTATAAATTTAGTAGGAAAGTATTCTAATGACCTGCTTATGACACCCCATAGAATATATTATGTTTAGTACCTTGGACACTGTAGCTTATTCACTTAAATCTCATAAATTGTGTGTATGGTATGCACAGTCTGGTTAGCACAGTTAGTAAGGTGTTGGGTTTGCACTATCAAATTAAGACTGTCATTGGTTCGAATCCTATGTTATCATGTTTTTATTTTACTAGTGTGATTTGTGGCTCTATAATATGAATGCCTATGTCTTTTAACAACAATAGTCAAGTCTTCCAATGGACTTTTTAGTGAAACCCAATAGATAGCTTTATTTTCTCTTTGTTTACTCAAATATTGAATGCTTATGTCTTATAAATTTAGTAGGAAAGTATTCTAATGACTTGCTTATGACACCCCATAGAATATATTATGTTTAGTACCTTGGACACTGTAGCTTATTCACTTAATTATCTGATAAATTGTGTGTCAGCGATGCACAGACTGGTTAGCACAGTTAGTAAGGTGTTGGGTTTGCACTATCAAATCAAGACTGTCATTGGTTTGTATCCCATGTTTTTATTTTACTAGTGTGGTTTGTGGCTCTATAATATGAATGCCTATGTCTTTTAACAACAATAGTCAAGTCTTCCAATGGACTTTTTAGTGAAACCCAATAGATAGCTTTATTTTCTCTTTGTTTACTCAAATATTGAATGCTTATGTCTTATAAATTTAGTAGGATAGTATTCTAATGACCTGCTTATGACACCCTATAGAATATATTATGTTTAGTACCTTGGACACTGTAGCTTATTCACTTAAATCTCTGATAAATTGTCTGTCTGGTATGCACAGTCTGGTTAGCACAGTTAGTAAGGTGTTGGATTTGCACTATCAAATTAAGACTGTCATTGGTTCGAATTCTATGTTATCATGTTTTTATTTTACTAGTGTGGTTTGTGGCTCTATAATATGAATGCCTATGTCTTTTAACAACAATAGTCAAGTCTTCCAATGGACTTTTTAGTGAAACCCAATAGATAGCTTTATTTTCTCTTTGTTTACTCAAATATTGAATGCTTATGTCTTATACATTTAGTAGGAAAGTATTCTAATGACTTGCTTATGACACCCCATAGAATATATTATGTTTAGTACCTTGGACACTGAAGCTTATTCACTTAAATCTCTGATAAATTGTGCATATGGTATGCACAGTTTGGTTAGCACAGTTAGTAAGGTGTTGGGTTAGCGCTATCTAATTAAGACTGTCATTGGTTCGAATCCTATGTTATCATGTTTTTATTTTACTAGTGTGGTTTGTGGCTCTATAATATGAATGCCTATGTCTTTTAACAACAATAGTCAAGTCTTCCAATGGACTTTTTAGTGAAACCCAATAGATAGCTTTATTTTCTCTTTGTTTACTCAAATATTGAATGCTTATGTCTTATAAATTTAGTAGGATAGTATTCTAATGACCTGCTTATGACACCCTATAGAATATATTATGTTTAGTACCTTGGACACTGTAGCTTATTCACTTAAATCTCTGATAAATTGTCTGTCTGGTATGCACAGTCTGGTTAGCACAGTTAGTAAGGTGTTGGGTTTGCACTATCAAATTAAGACTGTCATTGGTTCGAATCCTTTGTTATCATGTTTTTATTTTACTAGTGTGGTTTGTGGCTCTATAATATGAATGCCTATGTCTTTTAACAACAATAGTCAAGTCTTCCAATGGACTTTTTAGTGAAACCCAATAGATAGCTTTATTTTCTCTTTGTTTACTCAAATATTGAATGCTTATGTCTTATACATTTAGTAGGAAAGTATTCTAATGACTTGCTTATGACACCCCATAGAATATATTATGTTTAGTACCTTGGACACTGTAGCTTATTCACTTAAATAGCTGATAAATTCGAATCCTATGTTATCATGTTTTTATTTTACTAGTGTGGTTTGTGGCTCTATAATATGAATGCCTATGTCTTTTAACAACAATAGTCAAGTCTTCCAATGGACTTTTTAGTGAAACCCAATAGATAGCTTTATTTTCTCTTTGTTTACTCAAATATTGAATGCTTATGTCTTATACATTTAGTAGGAAAGTATTCTAATGACTTGCTTATGACACCCCATAGAATATATTATGTTTAGTACCTTGGACACTGAAGCTTATTCACTTAAATCTCTGATAAATTGTGCATATGGTATGCGCAGTTTGGTTAGCACAGTTAGTAAGGTGTTGGGTTAGCGCTATCTAATTAAGACTGTCATTGGTTCGAATCCCACGTTATCATGTTTTTATTTTACTAGTGTGGTTTGTGGCTCTATAATATGAATGCCTATGTCTTTTAACAACAATAGTCAAGTCTTCCAATGGACTTTTTAGTGAAACCCAATAGATAGCTTTATTTTCTCTTTGTTTACTCAAATATTGAATGCTTATGTCTTATACATTTAGTAGGAAAGTATTCTAATGACTTGCTTATGACACCCCATAGAATATATTATGTTTAGTACCTTGGACACTGAAGCTTATTCACTTAAATCTCTGATAAATTGTGCATATGGTATGCACAGTTTGGTTAGCACAGTTAGTAAGGTGTTGGGTTAGCGCTATCTAATTAAGACTGTCATTGGTTCGAATCCCACGTTATCATGTTTTTATTTTACTAGTGTGGTTTGTGGCTCTATAATATGAATGCCTATGTCTTTTAACAACAATAGTCAAGTCTTCCAATGGACTTTTTAGTGAAACCCAATAGATAGCTTTATTTTCTCTTTGTTTACTCAAATGTTGAATGCCCATGTCTTATAAATTTAGTAGGAAAGTATTCTAATGACTTGCTTATGACACCCCATAGAATATATTATGTTTAGTACCTTGGACACTGTAGCTTATTCACTTAAATATCTGATAAATTGTGTGTCTGGTATGCACCGTCTGGTTAGCACAGTTAGTAAAATGTTGGGTTTGCACTATCAAATTAAGACTGTCATTGGTTCGAATCCCATGTTATCATGTTTTTATTTTACTAGTGTGGTTTGTGGCTCTATAATATGAATGCCTATGTCTTTTAACAATAATAGTCAAGTCTTCCAATGGACTTTTTAGTGAAACCCAATAGATAGCTTTATTTTCTCTTTGTTTACTCAAATATTGAATGCTTATGTCTTATAAATTTAGTAGGATAGTATTCTAATGACTTGCTTATGACACCCTATAGAATATATTATGTTTAGTACCTTGGACACTGTAGCTTATTCACTTAAATCTCTGATAAATTGTCTGTTTGGTATGCACAGTCTGGTTAGCACAGTTAGTAAGGTGTTGGGTTTGCACTATCAAATTAAGACTGTCATTGGTTCGAATCCTATGTTATCATGTTTTTATTTTACTAGTGTGGTTTGTGGCTCTATAATATGAATGCCTATGTCTTTTAACAACAATAGTCAAGTCTTCCAATGGACTTTTTAGTGAAACCCAATAGATAGCTTTATTTTCTCTTTGTTTACTCAAATATTGAATGCTTATGTCTTATACATTTAGTAGGAAAGTATTCTAATGACTTGCTTATGACACCCCATAGAATATATTATGTTTAGTACCTTGGACACTGAAGCTTATTCACTTAAATCTCTGATAAATTGTGTATATGGTATGCACAGTTTGGTTAGCACAGTTAGTAAGGTGTTGGGTTAGCGCTATCTAATTAAGACTGTCATTGGTTCGAATCCTATGTTATCATGTTTTTATTTTACTAGTGTGGTTTGTGGCTCTATAATATGAATGCCTATGTCTTTTAACAACAATAGTCAAGTCTTCCAATGGACTTTTTAGTGAAACCCAATAGATAGCTTTATTTTCTCTTTGTTTACTCAAATATTGAATGCTTATGTCTTATAAATTTAGTAGGATAGTATTCTAATGACCTGCTTATGACACCCTATAGAATATATTATGTTTAGTACCTTGGACACTGTAGCTTATTCACTTAAATCTCTGATAAATTGTCTGTCTGGTATGCACAGTCTGGTTAGCACAGTTAGTAAGGTGTTGGGTTTGCACTATCAAATTAAGACTGTCATTGGTTCGAATCCTTTGTTATCATGTTTTTATTTTACTAGTGTGGTTTGTGGCTCTATAATATGAATGCCTATGTCTTTTAACAACAATAGTCAAGTCTTCCAATGGACTTTTTAGTAAAACCCAATAGATAGCTTTATTTTCTCTTTGTTTACTCAAATATTGAATGCTTATGTCTTATACATTTAGTAGGAAAGTATTCTAATGACTTGCTTATGACACCCCATAGAATATATTATGTTTAGTACCTTGGACACTGTAGCTTATTCACTTAAATAGCTGATAAATTCGAATCCTATGTTATCATGTTTTTATTTTACTAGTGTGGTTTGTGGCTCTATAATATGAATGCCTATGTCTTTTAACAACAATAGTCAAGTCTTCCAATGGACTTTTTAGTGAAACCCAATAGATAGCTTTATTTTCTCTTTGTTTACTCAAATATTGAATGCTTATGTCTTATACATTTAGTAGGAAAGTATTCTAATGACTTGCTTATGACACCCCATAGAATATATTATGTTTAGTACCTTGGACACTGAAGCTTATTCACTTAAATCTCTGATAAATTGTGCATATGGTATGCGCAGTTTGGTTAGCACAGTTAGTAAGGTGTTGGGTTAGCGCTATCTAATTAAGACTGTCATTGGTTCGAATCCCATGTTATCATGTTTTTATTTTACTAGTGTGGTTTGTGGCTCTATAATATGAATGCCTATGTCTTTTAACAACAATAGTCAAGTCTTCCAATGGACTTTTTAGTGAAACCCAATAGATAGCTTTATTTTCTCTTTGTTTACTCAAATATTGAATGCTTATGTCTTATACATTTAGTAGGAAAGTATTCTAATGACTTGCTTATGACACCCCATAGAATATATTATGTTTAGTACCTTGGACACTGAAGCTTATTCACTTAAATCTCTGATAAATTGTGCATATGGTATGCACAGTTTGGTTAGCACAGTTAGTAAGGTGTTGGGTTAGCGCTATCTAATTAAGACTGTCATTGGTTCGAATCCCACGTTATCATGTTTTTATTTTACTAGTGTGGTTTGTGGCTCTATAATATGAATGCCTATGTCTTTTAACAACAATAGTCAAGTCTTCCAATGGACTTTTTAGTGAAACCCAATAGATAGCTTTATTTTCTCTTTGTTTACTCAAATGTTGAATGCCCATGTCTTATAAATTTAGTAGGAAAGTATTCTAATGACTTGCTTATGACACCCCATAGAATATATTATGTTTAGTACCTTGGACACTGTAGCTTATTCACTTAAATATCTGATAAATTGTGTGTCTGGTATGCACCGTCTGGTTAGCACAGTTAGTAAAATGTTGGGTTTGCACTATCAAATTAAGACTGTCATTGGTTCGAATCCCATGTTATCATGTTTTTATTTTACTAGTGTGGTTTGTGGCTCTATAATATGAATGCCTATGTCTGTTAACAATAATAGTCAAGTCTTCCAATGGACTTTTTAGTGAAACCCAATAGATAGCTTTATTTTCTCTTTGTTTACTCAAATATTGAATGCTTATGTCTTATACATTTAGTAGGAAAGTATTCTAATGACTTGCTTATGACACCCCATAGAATATATTACGTTTAGTACCTTGGACACTGAAGCTTATTCACTTAAATCTCTGATAAATTGTGCATATGGTATGCACAGTTTGGTTAGCACAGTTAGTAAGGTGTTGGGTTAGCGCTATCTAATTAAGACTGTCATTGGTTTGAATCCCACGTTATCATGTTTTTATTTTACTAGTGTGGTTTGTGGCTCTATAATATGAATGCCTATGTCTTTTAACAATAATAGTCAAGTCTTCCAATGGACTTTTTAGTGAAACCCAATAGATAGCTTTATTTTCTCTTTGTTTACTCAAATATTGAATGCCCATGTCTTATAAATTTAGTAGGAAAGTATTCTAATGACTTGCTTATGACATCCCATAGAATATATTATGTTTAGTACCTTGGACACTGTAGCTTATTCACTTCAATATCTGATAAATTGTGTGTCTGGTATGCACAGTCTGGTTAGCACAGTTAGTAAGGTGTTGGGTTTGCACTATCAAATTAAGACTGTCATTGGTTCGAATCCTATGTTATCATGTTTTTATTTTACTAGTGTGGTTTGTGGCTCTATAATATGAATGCCTATGTCTTTTAACAACAATAGTCAAGTCTTCCAATGGACTTTTTAGTGAAACCCAATAGATAGCTTTATTTTCTCTTTGTTTACTCAAATATTGAATGCTTATGTCTTATACATTTAGTAGGAAAGTATTCTAATGACTTGCTTATGACACCCCATAGAATATATTATGTTTAGTACCTTGGACACTGAAGCTTATTCACTTAAATCTCTGATAAATTGTGCATATGGTATGCGCAGTTTGGTTAGCACAGTTAGTAAGGTGTTGGGTTAGCGCTATCTAATTAAGACTGTCATTGGTTCGAATCCCATGTTATCATGTTTTTATTTTACTAGTGTGGTTTGTGGCTCTATAATATGAATGCCTATGTCTTTTAACAACAATAGTCAAGTCTTCCAATGGACTTTTTAGTGAAACCCAATAGATAGCTTTATTTTCTCTTTGTTTACTCAAATATTGAATGCCCATGTCTTATAAATTTAGTAGGAAAGTATTCTAATGACTTGCTTATGACACCCCATAGAATATATTATGTTTAGTACCTTGGACACTGTAGCTTATTCACTTAAATATCTGATAAATTGTGTGTCTGGTATGCACCGTCTGGTTAGCACAGTTAGTAAAATGTTGGGTTTGCACTATCAAATTAAGACTGTCATTGGTTCGAATCCCATGTGATCATGTTTTTATTTTACTAGTGTGGTTTGTGGCTCTATAATATGAATGCCTATGTCTTTTAACAATAATAGTCAAGCCTTCCAATGGACTTTTTAGTGAAACCCAATAGATAGCTTTATTTGCTCTTTGTTTACTCAAATATTGAATGCTTATGTCTAATAAATTTAGTAGGAAAGTATTCCAATGACTTGCTTATGACACCCCATAGAATATATTATGTTTAGTACCTTGGACACTGTAGCTTATTCACTTAAATATCTGATAAATTGTGTGTCTGGTATGCACCGTCTGGTTAGCACAGTTAGTAAGGTGTTGGGTTTGCACTATCAAATTAAGACTGTCATTGGTTCGAATCCCATGTTATCATGTTTTTATTTTACTAGTGTGGTTTGTGGCTCTATAATATGAATGCCTATGTCTTTTAACAACAATAGTCAAGTCTTCCAATGGACTTTTTAGTGAAACCCAATAGATAGCTTTATTTTCTATTTGTTTACTCAAATATTGAATGCTTATGTCTTATAAATTTAGTAGGAAAGTATTCTAATGACTTGCTTATGACACCCCATAGAATATATTATGTTTAGTACCTTGAACACTGTAGTTTATTCACTTAAATATCTGATAAATTGTTTGTCTGGTATGCACAGTCTGGTTAGCACAGTTAGTAAGGTGTTGGGTTTGCACTATCAAATTAAGACTGTCATTGGTTCGAATCCTATGTTATCATGTTTTTATTTTACTAGTGTGGTTTGTGGCTCTATAATATGAATGCCTATGTCTTTTAACAACAATAGTCAAGTCTTCCAATGGACTTTTTAGTGAAACCCAATAGATAGCTTTATTTTCTCTTTGTTTACTCAAATATTAAATGCTTATGTCTTATACATTTAGTAGGAAAGTATTCTAATGACTTGCTTATGACACCCCATAGAATATATTATGTTTAGTACCTTGGACACTGAAGCTTATTCACTTAAATCTCTGATAAATTGTGCATATGGTATGCACAGTTTGGTTAGCACAGTTAGTAGGTGTTGGGTTAGCGCTATCTAATTAAGACTGTCATTGGTTTGAATCCCACGTTATCATGTTTTTATTTTACTAGTGTGGTTTGTGGCTCTATAATATGAATGCCTATGTCTTTTAACAACAATAGTCAAGTCTTCCAATGGACTTTTTAGTGAAACCCAATAGATAGCTTTATTTTCTCTTTGTTTACTCAAATATTGAATGCCCATGTCTTATAAATTTAGTAGGAAAGTATTCTAATGACTTGCTTATGACACCCCATAGAATATATTATGTTTAGTACCTTGGACACTGTAGCTTATTCACTTAAATATCTGATAAATTGTGTGTCTGGTATGCACCTTCTGGTTAGCACAGTTAGTAAAATGTTGGGTTTGCACTATCAAATTAAGACTGTCATTGGTTCGAATCCCATGTGATCATGTTTTTATTTTACTAGTGTGGTTTGTGGCTCTATAATATGAATGCCTATGTC
The DNA here is from genome assembly GCF_028390025.1 of Pseudophryne corroboree. Taxonomy (NCBI): domain Eukaryota; kingdom Metazoa; phylum Chordata; class Amphibia; order Anura; family Myobatrachidae; genus Pseudophryne; species Pseudophryne corroboree. Next base: position 192,630,366 of record NC_086454.1, read on the forward strand.
TTTTAACAATAATAGTCAAGTCTTCCAATGGACTTTTTAGTGAAACCCAATAGATAGCTTTATTTGCTCTTTGTTTACTCAAATATTGAATGCTTATGTCTAATAAATTTAGTAGGAAAGTATTCTAATGACTTGCTTATGACACCCCATAGAATATATTATGTTTAGTACCTTGGACACTGTAGCTTATTCACTTAAATATCTGATAAATTGTGTGTTTGGTATGCACAGTCTGGTTAGCACAGTTAGTAAGGTGTTGGGTTTGCACTATCAAATTAAGACTGTCATTGGTTCAAATCCTTTGTTATCATGTTTTTATTTTACTAGTGTGGTTTGTGGCTCTATAATATGAATGCCTATGTCTTTTAACAACAATAGTCAAGTCTTCCAATGGACTTTTTAGTGAAACCCAATAGATAGCTTTATTTTCTATTTGTTTACTCAAATATTGAATGCTTATGTCTTATAAATTTAGTAGGAAAGTATTCTAATGACTTGCTTATGACACCCCATAGAATATATTATGTTTAGTACCTTGAACACTGTAGTTTATTCACTTAAATATCTGATAAATTGTGTGTCTGGTATGCACAGTCTGGTTAGCACAGTTAGTAAGGTGTTGGGTTTGCACTATCAAATTAAGACTGTCATTGGTTCAAATCCCATGTTATCATGTTTTTATTTTACTAGTGTGGTTTGTGGCTCTATAATATGAATGCCTATGTCTTTTAACAACAATAGTCAAGTCTCCCAATGGAATTTTTAGTGAACCCCAATAGATAGCTTTATTTTCTCTTTGTTTACTCAAATATTGAATGCTTATGTCTTATAAATTTAGTAGGAAAGTATTCTAATGACTTGCTTATGACACCCCATAGATTATATTATGTTTAGTACCTTGTACACTGTAGCTTATTCACTTAAATCTCTGATAAATTGTGTGTGTGGTATGCACAGTCTGGTTAACACAGTTAGTAAGGTGTTGGGTTTGCACTAACTAATTAAGACTGTCATTGGTTTGAATCCCACGTTATCATGTTTTTATTTTACTGGTGTGGTTTGTGGCTCTATAATATGAATGCCTATGTCTTTTAACAACAATAGTCAAGTCTTCCAATGGACTTTTTAGTGAAACCCAATAGATAGCTTTATTTTCTCTTTGTTTACTCAAATATTGAATGCCCATGTCTTATAAATTTAGTAGGAAAGTATTCTAATGACTTGCTTATGACACCCCATAGAATATATTATGTTTAGTACCTTGGACACTGTAGCTTATTCACTTAAATATCTGATAAATTGTGTGTCTGGTATGCACCTTCTGGTTAGCACAGTTAGTAAAATGTTGGGTTTGCACTATCAAATTAAGACTGTCATTGGTTCGAATCCCATGTGATCATGTTTTTATTTTACTAGTGTGGTTTGTGGCTCTATAATATGAATGCCTATGTCTTTTAACAATAATAGTCAAGTCTTCCAATGGACTTTTTAGTGAAACCCAATAGATAGCTTTATTTGCTCTTTGTTTACTCAAATATTGAATGCTTATGTCTAATAAATTTAGTAGGAAAGTATTCTAATGACTTGCTTATGACACCCCATAGAATATATTATGTTTAGTACCTTGGACACTGTAGCTTATTCACTTAAATCTCTGATAAATTGTGTCTGGTATGCATAGTCTGGTTAGCACAGTTAGTAAGGTGTTGGGTTTGCACTATCAAATTAAGACTGTCATTGGTTCGAATCCCATGTTATCATGTTTTCATTTTACTAATGTGGTTTGTGGCTCTATAATATGAATGCATATGTCTTTTAACAACAATAGTCAAGTCTTCCAATGGACTTTTTAGTGAAACCCAATAGATAGCTTTATTTTCTCTTTGTTTACTCAAATATTGAATGCTTATGTCTTATAAATTTAGTAGGAAAGTATTCTAATGACTTGCTTATGACACCCCATAGAATATATTATGTTTAGTACCTTGGACACTGTAGCTTATTCACTTAATTATCTGATAAATTGTGTGTCAGGGATGCACAGTCTGGTTAGCACAGTTAGTAAGGTGTTGGGTTTGCACTATCAAATTAAGACTGTCATTGGTTCGTATCCCATGTTATCATGTTTTTATTTTACTAGTGTGGTTTGTGGCTCTATAATATGAATGCCTACGTCTTTTAACAATAATAGTCAAGTCTTCCAATGGACTTTTTAGTGAAACCCAATAGATAGCTTTATTTTCTCTTTGTTTACTCAAATATTGAATGCCCATGTCTTATAAATTTAGTAGGAAAGTATTCTAATGACTTGCTTATGACACCCCATAGAATATATTATGTTTAGTACCTTGGACACTGTAGCTTATTCACTTAAATATCTGATAAATTGTGTGTCTGGTATGCACCTTCTGGTTAGCACAGTTAGTAAAATGTTGGGTTTGCACTATCAAATTAAGACTGTCATTGGTTCGAATCCCATGTGATCATGCTTTTATTTTACTAGTGTGGTTTGTGGCTCTATAATATGAATGCCTATGTCTTTTAACAATAATAGTCAAGTCTTCCAATGGACTTTTTAGTGAAACCCAATAGATAGCTTTATTTGCTCTTTGTTTACTCAAATATTGAATGCTTATGTCTAATAAATTTAGTAGGAAAGTATTCTAATGACTTGCTTATGACACCCCATAGAATATATTATGTTTAGTACCTTGGACACTGTAGCTTATTCACTTAAATCTCTGATAAATTGGATGTCTGCTATGCACAGTCTGTATAGCACAGTTAGTAAGGTGTTGGGTTTGCACTATTAAATTAAGACTGTCATTGGTTCGAATCCCATGTTATCATGTTTTTATTTTACTAGTGTGGTTTGTGGCTCTATAATAGGAATGCCTATGTCTTTTAACAACAATAGTCAAGTCTTCCAATAGACTTTTTAGTGAAACCCAATAGATAGCTTTATTTTCTCTTTGTTTACTCAAATATTGAATGCTTATGTCTTATAAATGTAGTAGGAAAGTATTCTAATGACTTGCTTATGACACCCCATAGAATATATTATGTTTAGTACCTTGGACACTGTAGCTTATTCACTTAAATCTCTGATAAATTGTGTGTCTGGTATGCATAGTCTGGTTAGCACAGTTAGTAAGGTGTTGGGTTTGCACTATCAAATTAAGACTGTCATTGGTTCATATCCCATGTTATCATGTTTTTATTTTACTAGTGTGGTTTGTGGCTCTATAATATGAATGCCTACGTCTTTTAACAACAATAGTCAAGTCTTCCAATGGACTTTTTTGTGAAACCCAATAGATAGCTTTATTTTCTCTTTGTTTACTCAAATATTGAATGCTTATGTCTTATAAATTTAGTAGGAAAGAATTCTAATGACTTGCTTATGACACCCCATAGATTATATTATGTTTAGTACCTTGTACACTGTGGCTTATTCACTTAAATCTCTGATAAATTGTGTGTGTGGTATGCACAGTCTGGTTAACACAGTGAGTAAGGTGTTGGGTTTGCACTATCAAATTAAGACTGTCATTGGTTTGAATCCCATGTTATCATGTTTTTATTTTACTAGTGTGGTTTGTGGCTCTTTAATATGAATGCCTATGTCTTTTAACAACAATAGTCAAGTCTTCCAATAGACTTTTTAGTGAAACCCAATAGATAGCTTTATTTTCTCTTTGTTTACTCAAATACTGAATGCTTATGTCTTATAAATGTAGTAGGAAAGAATTCTAATGACTTGCTTATGACACCCCATAGATTATATTATGTTTAGTACCTTGTACACTGTGGCTTATTCACTTAAATCTCTGATAAATTGTGTGTGTGGTATGCACAGTCTGGTTAACACAGTTAGTAAGGTGTTGGGTTTGCACTATCAAATTAAGACTGTCATTGGTTTGAATCCCATGTTATCATGTTTTTATTTTACTAGTGTGGTTTGTGGCTCTTTAATATGAATGCCTATGTCTTTTAACAACAATAGTCAAGTCTTCCAATAGACTTTTTAGTGAAACCCAATAGATAGCTTTATTTTCTCTTTGTTTACTCAAATACTGAATGCTTATGTCTTATAAATGTAGTAGGAAAGTATTCTAATGACTTGCTTATGACACCCCATAGAATATATTATGTTTAGTACCTTGGACACTGTAGCTTATTCACTTAAATCTCTGATAAATTGCGTGTCTGCTATGCACAGTCTGTATAGCACAGTTAGTAAGGTGTTGGGTTTGCATTATCAAATTAAGACTGTCATTGGTTCGAATCCCATGTTATCATGTTTTTATTTTACTAGTGTGGTTTGTGGCTCTATAGTAGGAATGCCTATGTCTTTTAACAACAATAGTCAAGTCTTCCAATAGACTTTTTAGTGAAACCCAATAGATAGCTTTATTTTCTCTTTGTTTACTCAAATATTGAATGCTTATGTCTTATAAATGTAGTAGGAAAGTATTCTAATGACTTGCTTATGACACCCCATAGAATATATTATGTTTAGTACCTTGGACACTGTAGCTTATTCACTTAAATCTCTGATAAATTGTGTGTCTGGTATGCATAGTCTGGTTAGCACAGTTAGTAAGGTGTTGGGTTTGCACTATCAAATTAAGACTGTCATTGGTTTGAATCTCATGTTATCATGTTTTCATTTTACTAATGTGGTTTGTGGCTCTATAATATGAATGCCTACGTCTTTTAACAACAATAGTCAAGTCTTCCAATGGACTTTTTAGTGAAACCCAATAGATAGCTTTATTTTCTCTTTGTTTACTCAAATATTGAATGCTTATGTCTTATACATTTAGTAGGAAAGTATTCTAATGACTTGCTTATGACACCCCATAGAATATATTATGTTTAGTACCTTGGACACTGAAGCTTATTCACTTAAATCTCTGATAAATTGGGCATATGGTATGCACAGTTTGGTTAGCACAGTTAGTAAGGTGTTGGGTTAGCGCTATCTAATTAAGACTGTCATTGGTTTGAATCCCACGTTATCATGTTTTTATTTTACTAGTGTGGTTTGTGGCTCTATAATATGAATGCCTATGTCTTTTAACAACAATAGTCAAGTCTTCCAATGGACTTTTTAGTGAAACCCAATAGATAGCTTTATTTTCTCTTTGTTTACTCAAATATTGAATGCCCATGTCTTATAAATTTAGTAGGAAAGTATTCTAATGACTTGCTTATGACACCCCATAGAATATATTATGTTTAGTACCTTGGACACTGTAGCTTATTCACTTAAATATCTGATAAATTGTGTGTCTGGTATGCACCTTCTGGTTAGCACAGTTAGTAAAATGTTGGGTTTGCACTATCAAATTAAGACTGTCATTGGTTCGAATCCCATGTGATCATGCTTTTATTTTACTAGTGTGGTTTGTGGCTCTATAATATGAATGCCTATGTCTTTTAACAATAATAGTCAAGTCTTCCAATGGACTTTTTAGTGAAACCCAATAGATAGCTTTATTTGCTCTTTGTTTACTCAAATATTGAATGCTTATGTCTAATAAATTTAGTAGGAAAGTATTCTAATGACTTGCTTATGACACCCCATAGAATATATTATGTTTAGTACCTTGGACACTGTAGCTTATTCACTTAAATCTCTGATAAATTGGGTGTCTGCTATGCACAGTCTGTATAGCACAGTTAGTAAGGTGTTGGGTTTGCACTATTAAATTAAGACTGTCATTGGTTCGAATCCCATGTTATCATGTTTTTATTTTACTAGTGTGGTTTGTGGCTCTATAATAGGAATGCCTATGTCTTTTAACAACAATAGTCAAGTCTTCCAATAGACTTTTTAGTGAAACCCAATAGATAGCTTTATTTTCTCTTTGTTTACTCAAATATTGAATGCTTATGTCTTATAAATGTAGTAGGAAAGTATTCTAATGACTTGCTTATGACACCCCATAGAATATATTATGTTTAGTACCTTGGACACTGTAGCTTATTCACTTAAATCTCTGATAAATTGTGTGTCTGGTATGCATAGTCTGGTTAGCACAGTTAGTAAGGTGTTGGGTTTGCACTATCAAATTAAGACTGTCATTGGTTCATATCCCATGTTATCATGTTTTTATTTTACTAGTGTGGTTTGTGGCTCTATAATATGAATGCCTACGTCTTTTAACAACAATAGTCAAGTCTTCCAATGGACTTTTTTGTGAAACCCAATAGATAGCTTTATTTTCTCTTTGTTTACTCAAATATTGAATGCTTATGTCTTATAAATTTAGTAGGAAAGAATTCTAATGACTTGCTTATGACACCCCATAGATTATATTATGTTTAGTACCTTGTACACTGTGGCTTATTCACTTAAATCTCTGATAAATTGTGTGTGTGGTATGCACAGTCTGGTTAACACAGTGAGTAAGGTGTTGGGTTTGCACTATCAAATTAAGACTGTCATTGGTTTGAATCCCATGTTATCATGTTTTTATTTTACTAGTGTGGTTTGTGGCTCTTTAATATGAATGCCTATGTCTTTTAACAACAATAGTCAAGTCTTCCAATAGACTTTTTAGTGAAACCCAATAGATAGCTTTATTTTCTCTTTGTTTACTCAAATACTGAATGCTTATGTCTTATAAATGTAGTAGGAAAGAATTCTAATGACTTGCTTATGACACCCCATAGATTATATTATGTTTAGTACCTTGTACACTGTGGCTTATTCACTTAAATCTCTGATAAATTGTGTGTGTGGTATGCACAGTCTGGTTAACACAGTTAGTAAGGTGTTGGGTTTGCACTATCAAATTAAGACTGTCATTGGTTTGAATCCCATGTTATCATGTTTTTATTTTACTAGTGTGGTTTGTGGCTCTTTAATATGAATGCCTATGTCTTTTAACAACAATAGTCAAGTCTTCCAATAGACTTTTTAGTGAAACCCAATAGATAGCTTTATTTTCTCTTTGTTTACTCAAATACTGAATGCTTATGTCTTATAAATGTAGTAGGAAAGTATTCTAATGACTTGCTTATGACACCCCATAGAATATATTATGTTTAGTACCTTGGACACTGTAGCTTATTCACTTAAATCTCTGATAAATTGCGTGTCTGCTATGCACAGTCTGTATAGCACAGTTAGTAAGGTGTTGGGTTTGCATTATCAAATTAAGACTGTCATTGGTTCGAATCCCATGTTATCATGTTTTTATTTTACTAGTGTGGTTTGTGGCTCTATAGTAGGAATGCCTATGTCTTTTAACAACAATAGTCAAGTCTTCCAATAGACTTTTTAGTGAAACCCAATAGATAGCTTTATTTTCTCTTTGTTTACTCAAATATTGAATGCTTATGTCTTATAAATGTAGTAGGAAAGTATTCTAATGACTTGCTTATGACACCCCATAGAATATATTATGTTTAGTACCTTGGACACTGTAGCTTATTCACTTAAATCTCTGATAAATTGTGTGTCTGGTATGCATAGTCTGGTTAGCACAGTTAGTAAGGTGTTGGGTTTGCACTATCAAATTAAGACTGTCATTGGTTTGAATCTCATGTTATCATGTTTTCATTTTACTAATGTGGTTTGTGGCTCTATAATATGAATGCCTATGTCTTTTAACAACAATTGTCAAGTCTTCCAATGGACTTTTTAGTGAAACCCAATAGATAGCTTTATTTTCTCTTTGTTTACTCAAATATTGAATGCTTATGTCTTATAAATTTAGTAGGAAAGAATTCTAATGACTTGCTTATGACACCCCATAGATTATATTATGTTTAGTACCTTGTACACTGTAGCTTATTCACTTAAATCTCTGATAAATTGTGTGTGTGGTATGCACAGTTTGGTTAACACAGTTAGTAAGGTGTTGGGTTTGCACTATCAAATTAAGACTGTCATTGGTTTGAATCCCATGTTATCATGTTTTTATTTTACTAGTGTGGTTTGTGGCTCTTTAATATGAATGCCTATGTCTTTTAACAACAATAGTCAAGTCTTCCAACAGACTTTTTAGTGAAACCCAATAGATAGCTTTATTTTCTCTTTGTTTACTCAAATACTGAATGCTTATGTCTTATAAATGTAGTAGGAAAGTATTCTAATGACTTGCTTATGACACCCCATAGAATATATTATGTTTAGTACCTTGGACACTGTAGCTTATTCACTTAAATCTCTGATAAATTGGGTGTCTGCTATGCACAGTCTGTATAGCACAGTTAGTAAGGTGTTGGGTTTGCACTATCAAATTAAGACTGTCATTGGTTCGAATCCCATGTTATCATGTTTTTATTTTACTAGTGTGGTTTGTGGCTCTATAATAGGAATGCCTATGTCTTTTAACAACAATAGTCAAGTCTTCCAATAGACTTTTTAGTGAAACCCAATAGATAGCTTTATTTTCTATTTGTTTACTCAAATATTCAATGCTTATGTCTTATAAATGTAGTAGGAAAGTATTCTAATGACTTTCTTATGACACCCCATAGAATATATTATGTTTAGTACCTTGGACACTGTAGCTTATTCACTTAAATCTCTGATAAATTGTGTGTCTGGTATGCATAGTCTGGTTAGCACAGTTAGTAAGGTGTTGGGTTTGCACTATCAAATTAAGACTGTCATTGGTTCGAATCCCATGTTATCATGTTTTCATTTTACTAATGTGGTTTGTGGCTCTATAATATGAATGCCTACGTCTTTTAACAACAATAGTCAAGTCTTCCAATGGACTTTTTTGTGAAACCCAATAGATAGCTTTATTTTCTCTTTGTTTACTCAAATATTGAATGCTTATGTCTTATAAATTTAGTAGGAAAGTATTCTAATGACTTGCTTATGACACCCCATAGAATATATTATGTTTAGTACCTTGGACACTGTAGCTTATTCACTTAAATCTCTTATAAATTGTGTGTATGGTATGCACAGTCTGGTTAGCACAGTTAGTAAGGTGTTGGGTTTGCACTATCAAATTAAGACTGTCATTGGTTCGAATCCCATGTTATCATGTTTTCATTTTACTAGTGTGGTTTGTGGCTTTATAGTAGGAATGCCTATGTCTTTTAAAAACAATAGTCAAGTCTTCCAATAGACTTTTTAGTGAAACCCAATAGATAGCTTTATTTTCTCTTTGTTTACTCAAATATTGAATGCTTATGTCTTATAAATGTAGTAGGAAAGAATTCTAATGACTTGCTTATGACACCCCATAGAATATATTATGTTTAGTACCTTGGACACTGTAGCTTATTCACTTAAATCGCTGATAAATTGGGCGTCTGGTATGCATAGTCTGGTTAGCACAGTTAGTAAGGTGTTGGGTTTGCACTATCAAATTAAGACTGTCATTGGTTCGAATCCCATGTTATCATGTTTTCATTTTACTAATGTGGTTTGTGGCTCTATAATATGAATGCCTATGTCTTTTAACAACAATAGTCAAGTCTTCCAATGGACTTTTTAGTGAAACCCAATAGATAGCTTTATTTTCTCTTTGTTTACTCAAATATTGAATGCTTATGTCTTATAAATTTAGTAGGAAAGTATTCTAATGACTTGCTTATGACACCCCATAGAATATATTATGTTTAGTACCTTGGACACTGTAGCTTATTCACTTAAATCTCTGTTAAATTGTGTGTCTGGTATGCATAGTCTGGTTAGCACAGTTAGTAAGGTGTTGGGTTTGCACTATCAAATTAAGACTGTCATTGGTTCGAATCCCATGTTATCATGTTTTCATTTTACTAATGTGGTTTGTGGCTCTATAATATGAATGCCTATGTCTTTTAACAACAATAGTCAAGTCTTCCAATGGACTTTTTAGTGAAACCCAATAGATAGCTTTATTTTCTCTTTGTTTACTCAAATATTGAATGCTCATGTCTTATAAATTTAGTAGGAAAGTATTCTAATGACTTGCTTATGACACCCCATAGAATATATTATGTTTAGTACCTTGGACACTGTAGCTTATTCACTTAAATCTCTGATAAATTGTGTATGGTATGCATAGTCTGGTTAGCACAGTTAGTAAGATGTTGGGTTTGCACTGTCAAATTAAGCCTGTCATTGGTTCGAATCCTATGTTATCATGTTTTTATTTTACTAGTGTGATTTGTGGCTCTATAATATGAATGCCTATGTCTTTTAACAACAATAGTCAAGTCTTCCAATGGACTTTTTAGTGAAACCCAATAGATAGCTTTATTTTCTCTTTGTTTACTCAAATATTGAATGCTTATGTCTTATAAATTTAGTAGGAAAGAATTCTAATGACTTGCTTATGACACCCCATAGAATATATTATGTTTAGTACCTTGGACACTGTAGCTTATTCACTTAAATCTCTGATAAATTGTGTGTCTGCTCTGCACAGTCTGTATAGCACAGTTAGTAAGGTGTTGGGTTTGCACTATCAAATTAAGACTGTCATTGGTTCGAATCCCATGTTATCATGTTTTCATTTTACTAGTGTGGTTTGTGGCTCTACAGTAGGATTGCCTATGTCTTTTAAAAACAATAGTCAAGTCTTCCAATAGACTTTTTAGTGAAACCCAATAGATAGCTTTATTTTCTCTTTGTTTACTCAAATATTGAATGCTTATGTCTTATAAATGTAGTAGGAAAGTATTCTAATGACTTGCTTATGACACCCCATAGAATATATTATGTTTAGTACCTTGGACACTGCAGCTTATTCACTTAAATCTCTGATAAATTGTGCGCTTGGTATGCATAGTCTGGTTAGCACAGTTAGTAAGGTGTTGGGTTTGCACTATCAAATTAAGACTGTCATTGGTTCGAATCCCATGTTATCATGTTTTCATTTTACTAATGTGGTTTGTGGCTCTATAATATGAATGCCTATGTCTTTTAACAACAATAGTCAAGTCTTCCAATGGACTTTTTAGTGAAACCCAATAGATAGCTTTATTTTCTCTTTGTTTACTCAAATATTGAATGCTTATGTCTTATAAATTTAGTAGGAAAGTATTCTAATGACCTGCTTATGACACCCTATAGAATATATTATGTTTAGTACCTTGGACACTGTAACTTATTCACTTAAATCTCTGATAAATTGTGTGTCTGGTATGCACAGTCTGGTTAGCACAGTTAGTAAGGTGTTGGGTTTGCACTATCAAATTAACACTGTCATTGGTTCGAATCCTATGTTATCATGTTTTTATTTTACTAGTGTGGTTTGTGGCTCTATAATATGAATGCCTATGTCTTTTAACAACAATAGTCAAGTCTTCCAATGGACTTTTTAGTGAAACCCAATAGATAGCTTTATTTTCTCTTTGTTTACTCAAATATTGAATGCTTATGTCTTATAAATTTAGTAGGAAAGTATTCTAATGACTTGCTTATGACACCCCATAGAATATATTATGTTTAGTACCTTGGACACTGTAGCTTATTCACTTAAATCTCTGATACATTGTGCATATGGTATGCATAGTTTGGTTAGCACAGTTAGTAAGGTGTTGGGTTAGCGCTATCTAATTAAGACTGTCATTGGTTCGAATCCCACGTTATCATGTTTTTATTTTACTAGTGTGGTTTGTGGCTCTATAATATGAATGCCTATGTCTTTTAACAACAATAGTCAAGTCTTCCAATGGACTTTTTAATGAAACCCAATAGATAGCTTTATTTTCTCTTTGTTTACTCAAATATTGAATGCTCATGTCTTATAAATTTAGTAGGAAAGTATTCTAATGACTTGCTTATGACACCCCATAGAATATATTATGTTTAGTACCTTGGACACTGTAGCTTATTCACTTAAATCTCTGATAAATTGTGTATGGTATGCACAGTCTGGTTAGCACAGTTAGTAAGGTGTTGGGTTTGCACTATCAAATTAAGACTTTCATTGGTTCGAATCCCATGTTATCATGTTTTTATTTTACTAGTGTGGTTTGTGGCTCTATAATATGAATGCCTATGTCTTTTAACAACAATAGTCAAGTCTTCCAATGGACTTTTTAGTGAAACCCAATAGATAGCTGTATTTGCTCTTTGTTTACTCAAATATTGAATGCTTATGTCTTATAAATTTAGTAGGAAAGTATTCTAATGAATTGCTTATGACACCCCATAGAATATATTATGTTTAGTACCTTGGACACTGTAGCTTATTCACTTAAATATCTGATAAATTGTGTGTCTGGTATGCACAGTCTGGTTAGCACAGTTAGTAAGGTGTTGGGTTAACACTATCTAATTAAGACTGTCATTGGTTCGAATCCCACGTTATCATGTTTTTATTTTACTAGTGTGGTTTTTGGCTCTATGATATGAATGCCTATGTCTTTTAACAACAATAGTCAAGTCTTCCAATGGACTTTTTAGTGAAACCCAATAGATAGCTTTATTTTATCTTTGTTTACTCAAATATTGAATGCTTATGTCTTATAAATTTAGTAGGAAAGGATTCTAATGACTTGCTTATGACAATAATAGAATATATTATGTTTAGTACCTTGGACACTGTAGCTTATTCACTTAAATCTCTGATAAATTGTCTGTCTGGTATGCACAGTCTGGTTAGCACAGTTAGCAAGGTGTTGCGTTTACACTATCAAATTAAGACTGTCATTGGTTCGAATCCCATGCTATCATGTTTTTATTTTACTAGTGTGGTTTGTGGCTATATAATATGAATGCCTATGTCTTTTAACAACAATAGTCAAGTCTTCCAATGGACTTTTTAGTGAAACGCAATAGATAGCTTTATTTTCTCTTTGTTTACTCAAATATTGAATGCATATGTCTTATAAATTTAGTAGGAAAGTATTCTAATGACTTGCTTATGACACCCCATAGAATATATTATGTTTAGTACCTTGGACACTGTAGCTTATTCACTTAAATCTCTGATAAATTGGACATTAGGTATGTACAGTCTGGTTAGCACAGTTGGTAAGGTGTTTTGTTAACACTATCAAATTAAGACTGTCATTGGTTTGAATCCCATGTTATCATGTTTTTATTTTACTAGTGTGGTTTGTGTCTCTCTAATATGAATGCCTATGTCTTTTAACAACAATAGTCAAGTCTTCCAATGGACTTTTTAGTGAAACTCAATAGATAGCTTTATTTTCTCTTTGTTTACTCAAATACTGAATGCTTATGTCTTATAAATGTAGTAGGAAAGTCTTCTAATGACTTGCTTATGACACCCCATAGAATATATTATGTTTAGTACCTTGGACACTGTAGCTTATTCACTTAAATCTCTGATAAATTGGATGTCTGCTATGCATAGTCTGTATAGCACAGTTAGTAAGGTGTTGGGTTTGCACTATCAAATTAAGACTGTCATTGGTTCGAATCCCATGTTATCATGTTTTTATTTTACTAGTGTGGTTTGTGGCTCTATAATAGGAATGCCTATGTCTTTTAACAACAATAGTCAAGTCTTCCAATAGACTTTTTAGTGAAACCCAATAGATAGCTTTATTTTCTCTTTGTTTACTCAAATATTGAATGCTTATGTCTTATAAATGTAGTAGGAAAGTATTCTAATGACTTGCTTATGACACCCCATAGAATATATTATGTTTAGTACCTTGGACACTGTAGCTTATTCACTTAATTATCTGATAAATTGTGGGTCAGGGATGCACAGTCTGGTTAGCACAGTTAGTAAGGTGTTGGGTTTGCATTATCAAATTAAGACTGTCATTGGTTCGTATCCCATGTTATCATGTTTTCATTTTGCTAGTGTGGTTTGTGGCTCTATAGTAGGAATGCCTATGTCTTTTAAAAACAATAGTCAAGTCTTCCAACAGACTTTTTAGTGAAACCCAATAGATAGCTTTATTTTCTCTTTGTTTACTCAAATACTGAATGCTTATGTCTTATAAATGTAGTAGGAAAGTATTCTAATGACTTGCTTATGACACCCCATAGAATATATTATGTTTAGTACCTTGGACACTGTAGCTTATTCACTTAAATCTCTGATAAATTGGGTGTCTGCTATGCACAGTCTGTATAGCACAGTTAGTAAGGTGTTGGGTTTGCACTATCAAATTAAGACTGTCATTGGTTCGAATCCCATGTTATCATGTTTTTATTTTACTAGTGTGGTTTGTGGCTCTATAATAGGAATGCCTATGTCTTTTAACAACAATAGTCAAGTCTTCCAATAGACTTTTTAGTGAAACCCAATAGATAGCTTTATTTTCTCTTTGTTTACTCAAATATTCAATGCTTATGTCTTATAAATGTAGTAGGAAAGTATTCTAATGACTTTCTTATGACACCCCATAGAATATATTATGTTTAGTACCTTGGACACTGTAGCTTATTCACTTAAATCTCTGATAAATTGTGTGTCTGGTATGCATAGTCTGGTTAGCACAGTTAGTAAGGTGTTGGGTTTGCACTATCAAATTAAGACTGTCATTGGTTCGAATCCCATGTTATCATGTTTTCATTTTACTAATGTGGTTTGTGGCTCTATAATATGAATGCCTACGTCTTTTAACAACAATAGTCAAGTCTTCCAATGGACTTTTTTGTGAAACCCAATAGATAGCTTTATTTTCTCTTTGTTTACTCAAATATTGAATGCTTATGTCTTATAAATTTAGTAGGAAAGTATTCTAATGACTTGCTTATGACACCCCATAGAATATATTATGTTTAGTACCTTGGACACTGTAGCTTATTCACTTAAATCTCTTATAAATTGTGTGTATGGTATGCACAGTCTGGTTAGCACAGTTAGTAAGGTGTTGGGTTTGCACTATCAAATTAAGACTGTCATTGGTTCGAATCCCATGTTATCATGTTTTCATTTTACTAGTGTGGTTTGTGGCTTTATAGTAGGAATGCCTATGTCTTTTAAAAACAATAGTCAAGTCTTCCAATAGACTTTTTAGTGAAACCCAATAGATAGCTTTATTTTCTCTTTGTTTACTCAAATATTGAATGCTTATGTCTTATAAATGTAGTAGGAAAGAATTCTAATGACTTGCTTATGACACCCCATAGAATATATTATGTTTAGTACCTTGGACACTGTAGCTTATTCACTTAAATCGCTGATAAATTGGGCGTCTGGTATGCATAGTCTGGTTAGCACAGTTAGTAAGGTGTTGGGTTTGCACTATCAAATTAAGACTGTCATTGGTTCGAATCCCATGTTATCATGTTTTCATTTTACTAATGTGGTTTGTGGCTCTATAATATGAATGCCTATGTCTTTTAACAACAATAGTCAAGTCTTCCAATGGACTTTTTAGTGAAACCCAATAGATAGCTTTATTTTCTCTTTGTTTACTCAAATATTGAATGCTCATGTCTTATAAATTTAGTAGGAAAGTATTCTAATGACTTGCTTATGACACCCCATAGAATATATTATGTTTAGTACCTTGGACACTGTAGCTTATTCACTTAAATCTCTGATAAATTGTGTATGGTATGCATAGTCTGGTTAGCACAGTTAGTAAGATGTTGGGTTTGCACTGTCAAATTAAGCCTGTCATTGGTTCGAATCCTATGTTATCATGTTTTTATTTTACTAGTGTGATTTGTGGCTCTATAATATGAATGCCTATGTCTTTTAACAACAATAGTCAAGTCTTCCAATGGACTTTTTAGTGAAACCCAATAGATAGCTTTATTTTCTCTTTGTTTACTCAAATATTGAATGCTTATGTCTTATAAATTTAGTAGGAAAGAATTCTAATGACTTGCTTATGACACCCCATAGAATATATTATGTTTAGTACCTTGGACACTGTAGCTTATTCACTTAAATCTCTGATAAATTGTGTGTCTGCTCTGCACAGTCTGTATAGCACAGTTAGTAAGGTGTTGGGTTTGCACTATCAAATTAAGACTGTCATTGGTTCGAATCCCATGTTATCATGTTTTCATTTTACTAGTGTGGTTTGTGGCTCTATAGTAGGAATGCCTATGTCTTTTAAAAACAAAAGTCAAGTCTTCCAATAGACTTTTTAGTGAAACCCAATAGATAGCTTTATTTTCTCTTTGTTTACTCAAATATTCAATGCTTATGTCTTATAAATGTAGTAGGAAAGTATTCTAATGACTTGCTTATGACACCCCATAGAATATATTATGTTTAGTACCTTGGACACTGCAGCTTATTCACTTAAATCTCTGATAAATTGTGCGCTTGGTATGCATAGTCTGGTTAGCACAGTTAGTAAGGTGTTGGGTTTGCACTATCAAATTAAGACTGTCATTGGTTCGAATTCCATGTTATCATGTTTTCATTTTACTAATGTGGTTTGTGGCTCTATAATATGAATGCCTATGTCTTTTAACAACAATAGTCAAGTCTTCCAATGGACTTTTTAGTGAAACCCAATAGATAGCTTTATTTTCTCTTTGTTTACTCAAATATTGAATGCTTATGTCTTATAAATTTAGTAGGAAAGTATTCTAATGACCTGCTTATGACACCCTATAGAATATATTATGTTTAGTACCTTGGACACTGTAGCTTATTCACTTAAATCTCTGATAAATTGTGTATGGTATGCACAGTCTGGTTAGCACAGTTAGTAAGGTGTTGGGTTTGCACTATCAAATTAAGACTGTCATTGGTTCGAATCCTATGTTATCATGTTTTTATTTTACTAGTGTGGTTTGTGGCTCTATAATATGAATGCCTATGTCTTTTAACAACAATAGTCACGTCTTCCAATGGACTTTTTAGTGAAACCCAATAGATAGCTTTATTTTCTCTTTGTTTACTCAAATATTGAATGCTTATGTCTTATAAATTTAGTAGGAAAGTATTCTAATGACTTGCTTATGACACCCCATAGAATATATTATGTTTAGTACCTTGGACACTGTAGCTTATTCACTTAAATCTCTGATACATTGTGCATATGGTATGCATAGTTTGGTTAGCACAGTTAGTAAGGTGTTGGGTTAGCGCTATCTAATTAAGACTGTCATTGGTTCGAATCCCACGTTATCATGTTTTTATTTTACTAGTGTGGTTTGTGGCTCTATAATATGAATGCCTATGTCTTTTAACAACAATAGTCAAGTCTTCCAATGGACTTTTTAATGAAACCCAATAGATAGCTTTATTTTCTCTTTGTTTACTCAAATATTGAATGCTCATGTCTTATAAATTTAGTAGGAAAGTATTCTAATGACTTGCTTATGACACCCCATAGAATATATTATGTTTAGTACCTTGGACACTGTAGCTTATTCACTTAAATCTCTGATAAATTGTGTATGGTATGCACAGTCTGGTTAGCACAGTTAGTAAGGTGTTGGGTTTGCACTATCAAATTAAGACTTTCATTGGTTCGAATCCCATGTTATCATGTTTTTATTTTACTAGTGTGGTTTGTGGCTCTATAATATGAATGCCTATGTCTTTTAACAACAATAGTCAAGTCTTCAAATGGACTTTTTAGTGAAACCCAATAGATAGCTGTATTTGCTCTTTGTTTACTCAAATATTGAATGCTTATGTCTTATAAATTTAGTAGGAAAGTATTCTAATGAATTGCTTATGACACCCCATAGAATATATTATGTTTAGTACCTTGGACACTGTAGCTTATTCACTTAAATATCTGATAAATTGTGTGTCTGGTATGCACAGTCTGGTTAGCACAGTTAGTAAGGTGTTGGGTTAACACTATCTAATTAAGACTGTCATTGGTTCGAATCCCACGTTATCATGTTTTTATTTTACTAGTGTGGTTTTTGGCTCTATGATATGAATGCCTATGTCTTTTAACAACAATAGTCAAGTCTTCCAATGGACTTTTTAGTGAAACCCAATAGATAGCTTTATTTTATCTTTGTTTACTCAAATATTGAATGCTTATGTCTTATAAATTTAGTAGGAAAGGATTCTAATGACTTGCTTATGACAATAATATATATATTATGTTTAGTACCTTGGACACTGTAGCTTATTCACTTAAATCTCTGATAAATTGTCTGTCTGGTATGCACAGTCTGGTTAGCACAGTTAGCAAGGTGTTGCGTTTACACTATCAAATTAAGACTGTCATTGGTTCGAATCCCATGCTATCATGTTTTTATTTTACTAGTGTGGTTTGTGGCTATATAATATGAATGCCTATGTCTTTTAACAACAATAGTCAAGTCTTCCAATGGACTTTTTAGTGAAATGCAATAGATAGCTTTATTTTCTCTTTGTTTACTCAAATATTGAATGCATATGTCTTATAAATTTAGTAGGAAAGTATTCTAATGACTTGCTTATGACACCCCATAGAATATATTATGTTTAGTACCTTGGACACTGTAGCTTATTCACTTAAATCTCTGATAAATTGGACATTAGGTATGTACAGTCTGGTTAGCACAGTTGGTAAGGTGTTTTGTTAACACTATCAAATTAAGACTGTCATTGGTTTGAATCCCATGTTATCATGTTTTTATTTTACTAGTGTGGTTTGTGTCTCTCTAATATGAATGCCTATGTCTTTTAACAACAATAGTCAAGTCTTCCAATGGACTTTTTAGTGAAACCCAATAGATAGCTTTATTTTCTCTTTGTTTACTCAAATACTGAATGCTTATGTCTTATAAATGTAGTAGGAAAGTCTTCTAATGACTTGCTTATGACACCCCATAGAATATATTATGTTTAGTACCTTGGACACTGTAGCTTATTCACTTAAATCTCTGATAAATTGGATGTCTGCTATGCATAGTCTGTATAGCACAGTTAGTAAGGTGTTGGGTTTGCACTATCAAATTAAGACTGTCATTGGTTCGAATCCCATGTTATCATGTTTTTATTTTACTAGTGTGGTTTGTGGCTCTATAATAGGAATGCCTATGTCTTTTAACAACAATAGTCAAGTCTTCCAATAGACTTTTTAGTGAAACCCAATAGATAGCTTTATTTTCTCTTTGTTTACTCAAATATTGAATGCTTATGTCTTATAAATGTAGTAGGAAAGTATTCTAATGACTTGCTTATGACACCCCATAGAATATATTATGTTTAGTACCTTGGACACTGTAGCTTATTCACTTAATTATCTGATAAATTGTGGGTCAGGGATGCACAGTCTGGTTAGCACAGTTAGTAAGGTGTTGGGTTTGCATTATCAAATTAAGACTGTCATTGGTTCGTATCCCATGTTATCATGTTTTCATTTTGCTAGTGTGGTTTGTGGCTCTATAGTAGGAATGCCTATGTCTTTTAAAAACAATAGTCAAGTCTTCCAATAGACTTTTTAGTGAAACCCAATAGATAGCTTTATTTTCTCTTTGTTTACTCAAATATTGAATGATTATGTCTTATAAATTTAGTAGGAAAGTATTCTAATGACCTGCTTATGACACCCCATAGAATATATTATGTTTAGTACCTTGGACACTGTAGCTTATTCACTGAAATATCTTATAAATTGTGAGTATGGTATGCACAGTCTGGTTAGCACAGTTAGTAAGGTGTTGGGTTTGCACTATCAAATTAAGACTGTCATTGGTTCGAATCCTATGTTATCATCTTTTTATTTTACTAGTGTGATTTGTGGCTCTATAATATGAATGCCTATGTCTTTTAACAACAATAGTCAAGTCTTCCAATGGACTTTTTAGTGAAACCCAATAGATAGCTTTATTTTCTCTTTGTTTACTCAAATATTGAATGCTTATGTCTTATAAATGTAGTAGGAAAGTATTCTAATGACTTGCTTATGACACCCCATAGAATATATTATGTTTAGTACCTTGGACACTGTAGCTTATTCACTTAAATCTCTGATAAATTGTGCGTCTGGTATGCATAGTCTGGTTAGCACAGTTAGTAAGGTGTTGGGTTTGCACTATCAAATTAAGACTGTCATTGGTTCGAATCCCATGTTATCATGTTTTCATTTTACTAATGTGGTTTGTGGCTCTATAATATGAATGCCTATGTCTTTTAACAACAATAGTCAAGTCTTCCAATGGACTTTTTAGTGAAACCCAATAGATAGCTTTATTTTCTCTTTGTTTACTCAAATATTGAATGCTTATGTCTTATAAATTTAGTAGGAAAGTATTCTAATGACTTGCTTATGACACCCCATAGAATATATTATGTTTAGTACCTTGGACACTGTAGCTTATTCACTTAATTATCTGATAAATTTTGTGTCAGGGATGTACAGTCTGGTTAGCACAGTTAGTAAGGTGTTGGGTTTGCACTATCAAATTAAGACTGTCATTGGTTCGTATCCCATGTTATCATGTTTTTATTTTACTAGTGTGGTTTGTGGCTCTATAATATGAATGCCTATGTCTTTTAACAACAATAGTCAAGTCTTCCAATGGACTTTTTAGTGAAACCCAATAGATAGCTGTATTTGCTCTTTGTTTACTCAAATATTGAATGCTTATGTCTTATAAATTTAGTAGGAAAGTATTCTAATGACTTGCTTATGACACCCCATAGAATATATTATGTTTAGTACCTTGGACACTGTAGCTTATTCACTTAAATCTCTGATAAATTGTGTATGGTATGCACAGTCTGGTTAGCACAGTTAGTAAGGTGTTGGGTTTGCACTATCAAATTAAGACTTTCATTGGTTCGAATCCCATGTTATCATGTTTTTATTTTACTAGTGTGGTTTGTGGCTCTATAATATGAATGCCTATGTCTTTTAACAACAATAGTCAAGTCTTCCAATGGACTTTTTAGTGAAACCCAATAGATAGCTGTATTTGCTCTTTGTTTACTCAAATATTGAATGCTTATGTCTTATAAATTTAGTAGGAAAGTATTCTAATGAATTGCTTATGACACCCCATAGAATATATTATGTTTAGTACCTTGGACACTGTAGCTTATTCACTTAAATATCTGATAAATTGTGTGTCTGGTATGCACAGTCTGGTTAGCACAGTTAGTAAGGTGTTGGGTTAACACTATCTAATTAAGACTGTCATTGGTTCGAATCCCACGTTATCATGTTTTTATTTTACTAGTGTGGTTTTTGGCTCTATGATATGAATGCCTATGTCTTTTAACAACAATAGTCAAGTCTTCCAATGGACTTTTTAGTGAAACCCAATAGATAGCTTTATTTTATCTTTGTTTACTCAAATATTGAATGCTTATGTCTTATAAATTTAGTAGGAAAGTATTCTAATGACTTGCTTATGACAATAATAGAATATATTATGTTTAGTACCTTGGACACTGTAGCTTATTCACTTAAATCTCTGATAAATTGTCTGTCTGGTATGCACAGTCTGGTTAGCACAGTTAGCAAGGTGTTGCGTTTACACTATCAAATTAAGACTGTCATTGGTTCGAATCCCATGCTATCATGTTTTTATTTTACTAGTGTGGTTTGTGGCTATATAATATGAATGCCTATGTCTTTTAACAACAATAGTCAAGTCTTCCAATGGACTTTTTAGTGAAACGCAATAGATAGCTTTATTTTCTCTTTGTTTACTCAAATATTGAATGCATATGTCTTATAAATTTAGTAGGAAAGTATTCTAATGACTTGCTTATGACACCCCATAGAATATATTATGTTTAGTACCTTGGACACTGTAGCTTATTCACTTAAATCTCTGATAAATTGGACATTAGGTATGTACAGTCTGGTTAGCACAGTTGGTAAGGTGTTTTGTTAACACTATCAAATTAAGACTGTCATTGGTTTGAATCCCATGTTATCATGTTTTTATTTTACTAGTGTGGTTTGTGTCTCTCTAATATGAATGCCTATGTCTTTTAACAACAATAGTCAAGTCTTCCAATGGACTTTTTAGTGAAACCCAATAGATAGCTTTATTTTCTCTTTGTTTACTCAAATACTGAATGCTTATGTCTTATAAATGTAGTAGGAAAGTCTTCTAATGACTTGCTTATGACACCCCATAGAATATATTATGTTTAGTACCTTGGACACTGTAGCTTATTCACTTAAATCTCTGATAAATTGGATGTCTGCTATGCATAGTCTGTATAGCACAGTTAGTAAGGTGTTGGGTTTGCACTATCAAATTAAGACTGTCATTGGTTCGAATCCCATGTTATCATGTTTTTATTTTACTAGTGTGGTTTGTGGCTCTATAATAGGAATGCCTATGTCTTTTAACAACAATAGTCAAGTCTTCCAATAGACTTTTTAGTGAAACCCAATAGATAGCTTTATTTTCTCTTTGTTTACTCAAATATTGAATGCTTATGTCTTATAAATGTAGTAGGAAAGTATTCTAATGACTTGCTTATGACACCCCATAGAATATATTATGTTTAGTACCTTGGACACTGTAGCTTATTCACTTAATTATCTGATAAATTGTGTGTCAGGGATGCACAGTCTGGTTAGCACAGTTAGTAAGGTGTTGGGTTTGCACTATCAAATTAAGACTGTCATTGGTTCGTATCCCATGTTATCATGTTTTCATTTTGCTAGTGTGGTTTGTGGCTCTATAGTAGGAATGCCTATGTCTTTTAAAAACAATAGTCAAGTCTTCCAATAGACTTTTTAGTGAAACCCAATAGATAGCTTTATTTTCTCTTTGTTTACTCAAATATTGAATGCTTATGTCTTATAAATTTAGTAGGAAAGTATTCTAATGACCTGCTTATGACACCCCATAGAATATATTATGTTTAGTACCTTGGACACTGTAGCTTATTCACTTAAATATCTTATAAATTGTGAGTATGGTATGCACAGTCTGGTTAGCACAGTTAGTAAGGTGTTGGGTTTGCACTATCAAATTAAGACTGTCATTGGTTCGAATCCTATGTTATCATGTTTTTATTTTACTAGTGTGATTTCTGGCTCTATAATATGAATGCCTATGTCTTTTAACAACAATAGTCAAGTCTTCCAATGGACTTTTTAGTGAAACCCAATAGATAGCTTTATTTTCTCTTTGTTTACTCAAATATTGAATGCTTATGTCTTATAAATGTAGTAGGAAAGTATTCTAATGACTTGCTTATGACACCCCATAGAATATATTATGTTTAGTACCTTGGACACTGTAGCTTATTCACTTAAATCTCTGATAAATTGTGTGTCTGCTCTGCACAGTCTGTATAGCACAGTTAGTAAGGTGTTGGGTTTGCACTATCAAATTAAGACTGTCATTGGTTCGAATCCCATGTTATCATGTTTTCATTTTGCTAGTGTGGTTTGTGGCTCTATAGTAGGAATGCCTATGTCTTTTAAAAACAATAGTCAAGTCTTCCAATAGACTTTTTAGTGAAACCCAATAGATAGCTTTATTTTCTCTTTGTTTACTCAAATATTGAATGCTTATGTCTTATAAATGTAGTAGGAAAGTATTCTAATGACTTGCTTATGACACCCCATAGAATATATTATGTTTAGTACCTTGGACACTGTAGCTTATTCACTTAAATCTCTGATAAATTGTGCGTCTGGTATGCATAGTCTGGTTAGCACAGTTAGTAAGGTGTTGGGTTTGCACTATCAAATTAAGACTGTCATTGGTTTGAATCCCATGTTATCATGTTTTCATTTTACTAATGTGGTTTGTGGCTCTATAATATGAATGCCTATGTCTTTTAACAACAATAGTCAAGTCTTCCAATGGACTTTTTAGTGAAACCCAATAGATAGCTTTATTTTCTCTTTGTTTACTCAAATATTGAATGCTTATGTCTTATAAATTTAGTAGGAAAGTATTCTAATGACTTGCTTATGACACCCCATAGAATATATTATGTTTAGTACCTTGGACACTGTAGCTTATTCACTTAATTATCTGATAAATTTTGTGTCAGGGATGTACAGTCTGGTTAGCACAGTTAGTAAGGTGTTGGGTTTGCACTATCAAATTAAGACTGTCATTGGTTCGTATCCCATGTTATCATGTTTTTATTTTACTAGTGTGGTTTGTGGCTCTATAATATGAATGCCTATGTCTTTTAACAACAATAGTCAAGTCTTCCAATGGACTTTTTAGTGAAACCAAATAGATAGCTTTATTTTCTCTTTGTTTACTCAAATATTGAATGCTTATGTCTTATAAATTTAGTAGGAAAGTATTCTAATGACCTGCTTATGACACCCTATAGAATATATTATGTTTAGTACCTTGGACACTGTAGCTTATTCACTTAAATCTCTGATAAATTGTGTGTCTGGTATGCACAGTCTGGTTAGCACAGTTAGTAAGGTGTTTGGTTTGCACTATCAAATTAAGACTGTCATTGGTTCGAATTCTATGTTATCATGTTTTTATTTTACTAGTGTGGTTTGTGGCTCTATAATATGAATGCCTATGTCTTTTAACAACAATAGTCAAGTCTTCCAATGGACTTTTTAGTGAAACCCAATAGATAGCTTTATTTTCTCTTTGTTTACTCAAATATTGAATGCTTATGTCTTATATATTTAGTAGGAAAGTATTCTAATGACTTGCTTATGACACCCCATAGAATATATTATGTTTAGTACCTTGGACACTGTAGCTTATTCACTTAAATCTCTGATAAATTGTGCATATGGTATGCACAGTTTGGTTAGCACAGTTAGTAAGGTGTGCGGTTAGTGCTATCTAATTAAGACTGTCATTGGTTCGAATCCCACGTTATCATGTTTTTATTTTACTAGTGTGGTTTGTGGCTCTATAATATGAATGCCTATGTCTTTTAACAACAATAGTCAAGTCTTCCAATGGACTTTTTAGTGAAACCCAATAGATAGCTTTATTTTCTCTTTGTTTACTCAAATATTGAATGCTCATGTCTTATAAATTTAGTAGGAAAGTATTCTAATGACTTGCTTATGACACCCCATAGAATATATTATGTTTAGTACCTTGGACACTGTAGCTTATTCACTTAAATCTCTGATAAATTGTGTATGGTATGCACAGTCTGGTTAGCACAGTTAGTAAGGTGTTGGGTTTGCACTATCAAATTAAGACTGTCATTGGTTCGTATCCCATGTTATCATGTTTTTATTTTACTAGTGTGGTTTGTGGCTCTATAATATGAATGCCTATGTCTTTTAACAACAATAGTCAAGTCTTCCAATGGACTTTTTAGTGAAACCAAATAGATAGCTTTATTTTCTCTTTGTTTACTCAAATATTGAATGCTTATGTCTTATAAATTTAGTAGGAAAGTATTCTAATGACCTGCTTATGACACCCTATAGAATATATTATGTTTAGTACCTTGGACACTGTAGCTTATTCACTTAAATCTCTGATAAATTGTGTGTCTGGTATGCACAGTCTGGTTAGCACAGTTAGTAAGGTGTTTGGTTTGCACTATCAAATTAAGACTGTCATTGGTTCGAATTCTATGTTATCATGTTTTTATTTTACTAGTGTGGTTTGTGGCTCTATAATATGAATGCCTATGTCTTTTAACAACAATAGTCAAGTCTTCCAATGGACTTTTTAGTGAAACCCAATAGATAGCTTTATTTTCTCTTTGTTTACTCAAATATTGAATGCTTATGTCTTATATATTTAGTAGGAAAGTATTCTAATGACTTGCTTATGACACCCCATAGAATATATTATGTTTAGTACCTTGGACACTGTAGCTTATTCACTTAAATCTCTGATAAATTGTACTTATGGTATGCACAGTTTGGTTAGCACAGTTAGTAAGGTGTTCGGTTAGTGCTATCTAATTAAGACTGTCATTGGTTCGAATCCCACGTTATCATGTTTTTATTTTACTAGTGTGGTTTGTGGCTCTATAATATGAATGCCTATGTCTTTTAACAACAATAGTCAAGTCTTCCAATGGACTTTTTAGTGAAACCCAATAGATAGCTTTATTTTCTCTTTGTTTACTCAAATATTGAATGCTCATGTCTTATAAATTTAGTAGGAAAGTATTCTAATGACTTGCTTATGACACCCCATAGAATATATTATGTTTAGTACCTTGGACACTGTAGCTTATTCACTTAAATCTCTGATAAATTGTGTATGGTATGCACAGTCTGGTTAGCACAGTTAGTAAGGTGTTGGGTTTGCACTATCAAATTAAGACTTTCATTGGTTCAAATCCCATGTTATCATGTTTTTATTTTACGAGTGTGGTTTGTGGCTCTATAATATGAATGCCTATGTCTTTTAACAACAATAGTCAAGTCTTCCAATGGACTTTTTAGTGAAACCCAATAGATAGCTGTATTTGCTCTTTGTTTACTCAAATATTGAATGCTTATGTCTTATAAATTTAGTAGGAAATTATTCTAATGACTTGCTTATGACACCCCATAGAATATATTATGTTTAGTACCTTGGACACTGTAGCTTATTCACTTAAATATCTGATAAATTGTGTGTCTGGTATGCACAGTCTGGTTAGCACCGTTAGTAAGGTGTTGGGTTAACACTATCTAATATAGACTGTCATTGGTTCGAATCCCATGTTATCATGTTTTTATTTTACTAGTGTGGTTTTTGGCTCTATGATATGAATGCCTATGTCTTTTAACAACAATAGTCAAGTCTTCCAATGGACTTTTTAGTGAAACCCAATAGATAGCTTTATTTTATCTTTGTTTACTCAAATATTGAATGCTTATGTCTTATAAATTTAGTAGGAAAGTATTCTAATGACTTGCTTATGACAATAATAGAATATATTATGTTTAGTACCTTGGACACTGTAGCTTATTCACTTAAATCTCTGATAAATTGTCCGTCTGGTATGCACAGTCTGGTTAGCACAGTTAGCAAGGTGTTGCGTTTACACTATCAAATTAAGACTGTCATTGGTTCGAATCCCATGTTATCATGTTTTTATTTTACTAGTGTGGTTTGTGGCTATATAATATGAATGCCTATGTCTTTTAACAACAATAGTCAAGTCTTCCAATGGACTTTTTAGTGAAACGCATTAGATAGCTTTATTTTCTCTTTGTTTACTCAAATATTGAATGCATATGTCTTATAAATTTAGTAGGAAAGTATTCTAATGACTTGCTTATGACACCCCATAGAATATATTATGTTTAGTACCTTGGACACTGTAGCTTATTCACTTAAATCTCTGATAAATTGGGCGTTAGGTATGTACAGTCTGGTTAGCACAGTTGGTAAGGTGTTTTGTTAACACTATCTAATTAAAACTGTCATTGGTTCGAATCCCACGTTATCATGTTTTTATTTTTCTAGTGTGGTTTGTGGCTCTATAATATGAATGCCTATGTCTTTTAACAACAATAGTCAAGTCTTCCAATAGACTTTTTAGTGAAACCCAATAGATAGCTTTATTTCTCTTTGTTTACTCAAATATTGAATGCTTATGTCTTATAAATTTCGTAGGAAAGTATTCTAATGACTTGCTTATGACACCCCATAGAATATATTATGTTTAGTACCTTGGACACTGTAGCTTATTCACTTAAATCTCTGATAAATTGTGTGTCTGGTATGCACAGTCTGGTTAGCACAGTTAGTAAGGTGTTGGGTTTGCACTATCAAATTAAGACTGTCATTGGTTCAAATCCCATGTTATCATGTTTTTATTTTACTAGTGTGGTTTGTGGCTCTTTAATATGAATGCCTATGTCTTTTAACAACAATAGTCAAGTTTCCCAATGGACTTTTTAGTGAACCCCAATAGATAGCTTTATTTTCTCTTTGTTTACTCAAATATTGAATGCTTATGTCTTAGAAATTTAGTAGGAAAGTATTCTAATGACTTGCTTATGACACCCCATAGAATATATTATGTTTAGTACCTTGGACACTGTAGCTTATTCACTTAAATCTCTGATAAATTGTGTGTCTGGTATGCACAGTCTGGTTAGCACAGTTAGTAAGGTGTTGGGTTTGCACTATCAAATTAAGACTGTCATTGGTTCAAATCCCATGTTATCATGTTTTTATTTTACTTGTGTGGTTTGTGGCTCTTTAATATGAATGCCTATGTCTTTTAACAACAATAGTCAAGTTTCCCAATGGACTTTTTAGTGAACCCCAATAGATAGCTTTATTTTCTCTTTGTTTACTCAAATATTGAATGCTTATGTCTTATAAATTTAGTAGGAAAGTATTCTAATGACTTGCTTATGACACCCCATAGAATATATTATGTTTAGTACCTTGGACACTGTAGCTTATTCACTTAAATCTCTGATAAATTGTATATGGTATGCACAGTCTGGTTAGCACAGTTAGTAAGGTGTTGGGTTTGCACTATCAAATTAAGACTGATATTGGTCCAAATCCCATGTTATCATGTTTTTATTTTACTAGTGTGGTTTGTGGCTCTATAATATGAATGCCTATGTCTTTTAACAACAATAATCAAGTCTTCCAATGGACTTTTTAGTGAAACCCAATAGATAGCTTTATTTTCTCTTTGTTTACTCAAATACTGAATGCTTATGTCTTATAAATGTAGTAGGAAAGTATTCTAATGACTTGCTTATGACACCCCATAGAATATATTATGTTTAGTACCTTGGACACTGTAGCTTATTCACTTAAATCTCTGATAAATTGTGTGTCTGGTATGCATAGTCTGGTTAGCACAGTTAGTAAGGTGTTGGGTTTGCACTAACAAATTAAGACTGTCATTGGTTCGAATCCCGTGTTATCATGTTTTCATTTTACTAATGTGGTTTGTGGCTCTATAATATGAATGCCTATGTCTTTTAACAACAATAGTCAAGTCTTCCAATGGACTTTTTAGTGAAACCCAATAGATAGCTTTATTTTCTCTTTGTTTACTCAAATATTGAATGCTTATGTCTTGTAAATTTAGTAGGAAAGTATTCTAATGACTTGCTTATGACACCCCATAGAATATATTATGTTTAGTACCTTGGACACTGTAGCTTATTCACTTAATTATCTGATAAATTGTGTGTCAGGTATGCACAGTCTGGTTAGCACAGTTAGTAAGGTGTTGGGTTTGCACTATCATATTAAGACTGTCATTGGTTCGAATCTCATGTTATCATGTTTTTATTTTACTAGTGTGGTTTGTGTCTCTATAATATGAATGCCTATGTCTCTTAACAACAATAGTCAAGTCTTCCAATGGACTTTTTAGTGAAACCCAATAGATAGCTTTATTTTCTCTTTGTTTACTCAAATATTGAATGCTTATGTCTTATGAATTTAGTAGGAAAGTATTCTAATGACTTGCTTATGACACCCCATAGAATATATTATGTTTAGTACCTTGGACACTGTAGCTTATTCACTTAAATCTCTGATAAATGGTGTGTCTGGTATGCATAGTCTGGTTAGCACAGTTAGTAAGGTGTTGGGTTTGCACTATCATATTAAGACTGTCATTGGTTCGAATCTCATGTTATCATGTTTTTATTTTACTAGTGTGGTTTGTGTCTCTATAATATGAATGCCTATGTCTCTTAACAACAATAGTCAAGTCTTCCAATGGACTTTTTAGTGAAACCCAATAGATAGCTTTATTTCTCTTTGTTTACTCAAATATTGAATGCTTATGTCTTATAAATTTCGTAGGAAAGTATTCTAATGACTTGCTTATGACACCCCATAGAATATATTATGTTTAGTACCTTGGACACTGTAGCTTATTCACTTAAATCTCTGATAAATTGTGCATGGTATGCACAGTCTGGTTAGCACAGTTATTTCTCTTTGTTTACTCAAATATTGAATGCTTATGTCTTATAAATTTCGTAGGAAAGTATTCTAATGACTTGCTTATGACACCCCATAGAATATATTATGTTTATTACCTTGGACACTGTAGCTTATTCACTTAAATCTCTGATAAATTGTGTGTCTGGTATGCACAGTCTGGTTAGTAAGGTGTTGGGTTTGCACTATCAAATTAAGACTGTCATTGGTTCAAATCCCATGTTATCATGTTTTTATTTTACTTGTGTGGTTTGTGGCTCTTTAATATGAATGCCTATGTCTTTTAACAACAATAGTCAAGTTTCCCAATGGACTTTTTAGTGAACCCCAATAGATAGCTTTATTTTCTCTTTGTTTACTCAAATATTGAATGCTTATGTCTTATAAATTTAGTAGGAAAGTATTCTAATGACTTGCTTATGACACCCCATAGAATATATTATGTTTAGTACCTTGGACACTGTAGCTTATTCACTTAAATCTCTGATGAATTGTATATGGTATGCACAGTCTGGTTAGCACAGTTAGTAAGGTGTTGGGTTTGCACTATCAAATTAAGACTGATATTGGTTCAAATCCCATGTTATCATGTTTTTATTTTACTAGTGTGGTTTGTGGCTCTATAATATGAATGCCTATGTCTTTTAACAACAATAGTCAAGTCTTCCAATGGACTTTTTAGTGAAACCCAATAGATAGCTTTATTTGCTCTTTGTTTACTCAAATATTGAATGCTTATGTCTTATAAATTTCGTAGGAAAGTATTCTAATGACTTGCTTATGACACCCCATAGAATATATTATGTTTAGTACCTTGGACACTGTAGCTTATTCACTTAAATCTCTGATAAATTGTGTGTCTGGTATGCACAGTCTGGTTAGTAAGGTGTTGGGTTTGCACTATCAAATTAAGACTGTCATTGGTTCAAATCCCATGTCATCATGTTTTTATTTTACTTGTGTGGTTTGTGGCTCTTTAATATGAATGCCTATGTCTTTTAACAACAATAGTCAAGTTTCCCAATGGACTTTTTAGTGAACCCCAATAGATAGCTTTATTTTCTCTTTGTTTACTCAAATATTGAATGCTTATGTCTTATAAATTTAGTAGGAAAGTATTCTAATGACTTGCTTATGACACCCCATAGAATATATTATGTTTAGTACCTTGGACACTGTAGCTTATTCACTTAAATCTCTGATAAATTGTATATGGTATGCACAGTCTGGTTAGCACAGTTAGTAAGGTGTTGGGTTTGCACTATCAAATTAAGACTGATATTGGTTTGAATCCCATGTTATCATGTTTTTATTTTACTAGTGTGGTTTGTGGCTCTATAATATGAATGCCTATGTCTTTTAACAACAATAGTCAAGTCTTCCAATGGACTTTTTAGTGAAACCCAATAGATAGCTTTATTTGCTCTTTGTTTACTCAAATATTGAATGCTTATGTCTTATAAATTTAGTAGGAAAGTATTCTAATGACTTGCTTATGACACCCCATAGAATATATTATGTTTAGTACCTTGGACACTGTAGCTTATTCACTTAAATATCTGATAAATTGTGAGTCTGGTATGCACAGTCTGGTTAGCACAGTTAGTAAGGTGTTGGGTTAACACTATCTAATTAAGACTGTAATTGGTTCGAATCCCACGTTATCATGTTTTTATTTTACTAGTGTGATTTTTGGCTCTTTGATATGAATGCCTATGTCTTTTAACAACAATAGTCAAGTCTTCCAATGGACTTTTTAGTGAAACCCAATAGATAGCTTTATTTTATCTTTGTTTACTCAAATATTGAATGCTTATGTCTTATAAATTTAGTAGGAAAGTATTCTAATGACTTGCTTATATCAATAATAGAATATATTATGTTTAGTACCTTGGACACTGTAGCTTATTCACTTAAATCTCTGATAAATTGTCTGTCTGGTATGCACAGTCTGGTTAGCACAGTTAGCAAGGTGTTGCATTTACACTATCAAATTAAGACTGTCATTGGTTCGAATCCCATGTTTTCATTTTACTAGTGTGGTTTGTGGCTCTATAATATGAATGCCTATGTCTTTTAACAAAAATAGTCAAGTCTTCCAATAGACTTTTTAGTGAAACCCAATAGATAGCTTTATTTTCTCTTTGTTTACTCAAATACTGAATGCTTATGTCTTATAAATGTAGTAGGAAAGTATTCTAATGACTTGCCTATGACACCCCATAGAATATATTATGTTTAGTACCTTGGACACTGTGGCTTATTCACTTAAATCTCTGATAAATTGGGTGTCTGCTATGCACTGTCTGGTTAGTAAGGTGTTGGGTTTGCACTATCAAATTAAGACTGTCATTGGTTCAAATCCCATGTTATCATGTTTTTATTTTACTTGTGTGGTTTGTGGCTCTTTAATATGAATGCCTATGTCTTTTAACAACAATAGTCAAGTTTCCCAATGGACTTTTTAGTGAACCCCAATAGATAGCTTTATTTTCTCTTTGTTTACTCAAATATTGAATGCTTATGTCTTATAAATTTAGTAGGAAAGTATTCTAATGACTTGCTTATGACACCCCATAGAATATATTATGTTTAGTACCTTGGACACTGTAGCTTATTCACTTAAATCTCTGATAAATTGTATATGGTATGCACAGTCTGGTTAGCACAGTTAGTAAGGTGTTGGGTTTGCACTCTCAAATTAAGACTGATATTGGTTCGAATCCCATGTTATCATGTTTTTATTTTACTAGTGTGGTTTGTGGCTCTATAATATGAATGCCTATGTCTTTTAACAACAATAGTCAAGTCTTCCAATGGACTTTTTAGTGAAACCCAATAGATAGCTTTATTTGCTCTTTGTTTACTCAAATATTGAATGCTTATGTCTTATAAATTTAGTAGGAAAGTATTCTAATGACTTGCTTATGACACCCCATAGAATATATTATGTTTAGTACCTTGGACACTGTAGCTTATTCACTTAAATATCTGATAAATTGTGAGTCTGGTATGCACAGTCTGGTTAGCACAGTTAGTAAGGTGTTGGGTTAACACTATCTAATTAAGACTGTCATTGGTTCGAATCCCACGTTATCATGTTTTTATTTTACTAGTGTGATTTTTGGCTCTTTGATATGAATGCCTGTCTTTTAACAACAATAGTCAAGTCTTCCAATGGACTTTTTAGTGAAACCCAATAGATAGCTTTATTTTATCTTTGTTTACTCAAATATTGAATGCTTATGTCTTATAAATTTAGTAGGAAAGTATTCTAATGACTTGCTTATATCAATAATAGAATATATTATGTTTAGTACCTTGGACACTGTAGCTTATTCACTTAAATCTCTGATAAATTGTCTGTCTGGTATGCACAGTCTGGTTAGCACAGTTAGCAAGGTGTTGCATTTACACTATCAGATTAAGACTGTCATTGGTTCGAATCCCATGTTTTCAATTTACTAGTGTGGTTTGTGGCTCTATAATATGAATGCTTATGTCTTTTAACAACAATAGTCAAGTCTTCCAATAGACTTTTTAGTGAAACCCAATAGATAGCTTTATTTTCTCTTTGTTTACTCAAATACTGAATGCTT
Organism: Pseudophryne corroboree; assembly: GCF_028390025.1. Lineage (NCBI taxonomy): Eukaryota > Metazoa > Chordata > Amphibia > Anura > Myobatrachidae > Pseudophryne > Pseudophryne corroboree. The sequence goes on from NC_086454.1 coordinate 192,663,597, forward strand.
ATGTCTTATAAATGTAGTAGGAAAGTATTCTAATGACTTGCTTATGACACCCCATAGAATATATTATGTTTAGTACCTTGGACACTGTGGCTTATTCACTTAAATCTCTGATAAATTGGGTGTCTGCTATGCACAGTCTGTATAGCACAGTTAGTAAGGTGTTGGGTTTGCACTATCAAATTAAGACTGTCATTGGTTCGAATCCCATGTTATCATGTTTTAATTTTACTAGTGTGGTTTGTGGCTCTATAATAGGAATGCCTATGTCTTTTAACAACAATAGTCAAGTCTTCCAATAGACTTTTTAGTGAAACCCAATAGATAGCTTTATTTTCTCTTTGTTTACTCAAATATTGAATGCTTATGTCTTATAAATGTAGTAGGAAAGTATTCTAATGACTTGCTTATGACACCCCATAGAATATATTATGTTTAGTACCTTGGACACTGTAGCTTATTCACTTAAATCTCTGATAAATTGTGTGTCTGGTATGCATAGTCTGGTTAGCACAGTTAGTAAGGTGTTGGGTTTGCACTAACAAATTAAGACTGTCATTGGTTCGAATCCCGTGTTATCATGTTTTCATTTTACTAATGTGGTTTGTGGCTCTATAATATGAATGCCTATGTCTTTTAACAACAATAGTCAAGTCTTCCAATGGACTTTTTAGTGAAACCCAATAGATAGCTTTATTTTCTCTTTGTTTACTCAAATATTGAATGCTTATGTCTTATAAATTTAGTAGGAAAGTATTCTAATGACTTGCTTATGACACCCCATAGAATATATTATGTTTAGTACCTTGGACACTGTAGCTTATTTACTTAAATCTCTGATAAATTGTGTATGGCATGCACAGTCTGGTTAGCACAGTTAGTAAGGTGTTGGGTTTGCACTATCAAATTAAGACTGTCATTGGTTCGAATCCCTTGTTATCATGTTTTTATTTTACTAGTGTGGTTTGTGGCTATATAATATGAATGCCTATGTCTTTTAACAACAATAGTCAAGTCTTCCAATGGACTTTTTAGTGAAACGCAATAGATAGCTTTATTTTCTCTTTGTTTACTCAAATATTGAATGCTTATGTCTTATAAATGTAGTAGGAAAGTATTCTAATGACTTGCTTATGACACCCCATAAAATATATTATGTTTAGTACCTTGGACACTGTAGCTTATTCACTTAAATCTCTGATAAATTGTAAATCTGGTATGCACAGTCTGGTTAGCACAGTTAGTAAGGTGTTGGTTTAACATTGTCTAAGTAAGACTGTCATTGGTTCAAATCCCATGTTATCATGTTTTTATTTTACTAGTGTGGTTTGTGGCTCTATAATATGAATGCCTATGTCTTTTAACAACAATAGTCAAGTCTTCCAATAGACTTTTTAGTGAAACCCAATAGATAGCTTTATTTTCTCTTTGTTTACTCAAATATTGAATGCTTATGTCTTATAAATGTAGTAGGAAAGTATTCTAATGACTTGCTTATGACACCCCATAGAATATATTATGTTTAGTACCTTGGACACTGTAGCTTATTCACTTAAATCTCTGATAAATTGTGGCTCTGGTATGCATAGTCTGGTTAGCACAGTTAGTAAGGTGTTGGGTTTGCACTAACATATTAAGACTGTCATTGGTTCGAATCCCATGTTATCATGTTTTTATTTTACTAGTGTGGTTTGTGTCTCTATAATATGAATGCCTATGTCTCTTAACAACAATAGTCAAGTCTTCCAATGGACTTTTTAGTGAAACCCAATAGATGGCTTTATTTCTCTTTGTTTACTCAAATATTGAATGCTCATGTCTTATAAATTTCGTAGGAAAGTATTCTAATGACTTGCTTATGACACCCCATAGAATATATTATGTTTAGTACCTTGGACACTGTAGCTTATTCACTTAAATCTCTGATAAATTGTGTGTCTGGTATGCACAGTCTGGTTAGCACAGTTAGTAAGGTGTTGGGTTTGCACTATCATATTAAGACTGTCATTGGTTAAAATCCCATGTTATCATGTTTTTATTTTACTAGTGTGGTTTGTGGCTCTTTAATATGAATGCCTATGTCTTTTAACAACAATAGTCAAGTTTCCCAATGGACTTTTTAGTGAACCCCAATAGATAGCTTTATTTTCTCTTTGTTTACTCAAATATTGAATGCTTATGTCTTATAAATTTAGTAGGAAAGTATTCTAATGACCTTCTTATGACACCCCATAGAATATATTATGTTTAGTACCTTGGACACTGTAGCTTATTCACTTAAATCTCTTATAAATTGTGTGTATGGTATGCACAGTCTGGTTAGCACAGTTAGTAAGGTGTTGGGTTTGCACTATCAAATTAAGACTGTCATTGGTTCGAATCCTATGTTATCATGTTTTTATTTTACTAGTGTGATTTGTGGCTCTATAATATGAATGCCTATGTCTTTTAACAACAATAGTCAAGTCTTCCAATGGACTTTTTAGTGAAACCCAATAGATAGCTTTATTTTCTCTTTGTTTACTCAAATATTGAATGCTTATGTCTTATAAATTTAGTAGGAAAGTATTCTAATGACTTGCTTATGACACCCCATAGAATATATTATGTTTAGTACCTTGGACACTGTAGCTTATTCACTTAAATCTCTGATAAATTGTGTGTCTGGTATGCACAGTCTGGTTAGCACAGTTAGTAAGATGTTGGGTTTGCACTATCAAATTAAGACTGTTGTTGGTTCAAATCCCATGTTATCATGTTTTTATTTTACTAGTGTGGTTTGTGGCTCTTTAATATGAATGCCTATGTCTTTTAACAACAATAGTCAAGTCTCCTAATGGACTTTTTAGTGAACCCCAATAGATAGCTTTATTTTCTCTTTGTTTACTCAAATATTGAATGCTTATGTCTTTTAAATTTAGTAGGAAAGTATTCTAATGACTTGCTTATGACACCCCATAGAATATATTATGTTTAGTACCTTGGACACTGTAGCTTATTTACTTAAATCTCTGATAAATTGTGTATGGCATGCACAGTCTGGTTAGCACAGTTAGTAAGGTGTTGGGTTTGCACTATCAAATTAAGACTGTCATTGGTTCGAATCCCATGTTATCATGTTTTTATTTTACTAGTGTGGTTTGTGGCTATATAATATGAATGCCTATGTCTTTTAACAACAATAGTCAAGTCTTCCAATGGACTTTTTAGTGAAACGCAATAGATAGCTTTATTTTCTCTTTGTTAACTCAAATATTGAATGCATATGTCTTATAAATTTAGTAGGAAAGTATTCTAATGACTTGCTTATGACACCCCATAGAATATATTATGTTTAGTACCTTGGACACTGTAGCTTATTCACTTAAATCTCTGATAAATTGGGCATTAGGTATGTACAGTCTGGTTAGCACAGTTGGTAAGGTGTTTGGTTAACACTATCTAATTAAGACTGTCATTGGTTCGAATCCCACGTTATCTTGTTTTTATTTTACTAGTGTGGTTTGTGGCTCTAAAATATGAATGCCTATGTCTTTTAACAACAATAGTCAAGTCTTCCAATAGACTTTTTAGTGAAACCCAATAGATAGCTTTATTTTCTCTTTGTTTACTCAAATATTGAATGCTTATGTCTTATAAATGTAGTAGGAAAGTATTCTAATGACTTGCTTATGACACCCCATAGAATATATTATGTTTAGTACCTTGGACACTGAAGCTTATTCACTTAAATCTCTGATAAATTGTGGGTCTGGTATGCATAGTCTGGTTAGCACAGTTAGTAAGGTGTTGGGTTTGCACTATCATATTAAGACTGTCATTGGTTCGAATCCCATGTTATCATGTTTTTATTTTACTAGTGTGGTTTGTGTCTCTACAATATGAATGCCTATGTCTCTTAACAACAATAGTCAAGTCTTCCAATGGACTTTTTAGTGAAACTCAATAGATAGCTTTATTTCTCTTTGTTTACTCAAATATTGAATGCTTATGTCTTATAAATTTCGTAGGAAAGTATTCTAATGACTTGCTTATGACACCCCATAGAATATATTATGTTTAGTACCTTGGACACTGTAGCTTATTCACTTAAATCTCTGATAAATTGTGTTTCTGGTATGCACAGTCTGGTTAGCACAGTTAGTAAGGTGTTGGGTTTGCACTATCATATTAAGACTGTCATTGGTTCAAATCCCATGTTATCGTGTTTTTATTTTACTAGTGTGGTTTGTGGCTCTTTAATATGAATGCCTATGTCTTTTAACAACAATAGTCAAGTTTCCCAATGGACTTTTTAGTGAACCCCAATAGATAGCTTTATTTTCTCTTTGTTTACTCAAATATTGAATGCTTATGTCTTATAAATTTAGTAGGAAAGTATTCTAATGACTTGCTTATGACACCCCATAGAATATATTATGTTTAGTACCTTGGACACTGTAGCTTATTCACTTAAATCTCTGATAAATTGTGTATGGTATGCACAGTCTGGTTAGCACAGTTATTTCTCTTTGTTTACTCAAATATTGAATGCTTATGTCTTATAAATTTCGTAGGAAAGTATTCTAATGACTTGCTTATGACACCCCATAGAATATATTATGTTTAGTACCTTGTACACGGTAGCTTATTCACTTAAATCTCTGATAAATTGTGTGTATGGTATGCACAGTCTGGTTAGCACAGTTAGTAAGGTGTTGGGTTTGCACTATCAAATTAAGACTGTCATTGGTTCGAATCCTATGTTATCATGTTTTTATTTTACTAGTGTGATTTGTGGCTCTATAATATGAATGCCTATGTCTTTTAACAACAATAGTCAAGTCTTCCAATGGACTTTTTAGTGAAACCCAATAGATAGCTTTATTTTCTCTTTGTTTACTCAAATATTGAATGCTTATGTCTTATAAATTTAGTAGGAAAGTATTCTAATGACTTGCTTATGACACCCCATAGAATATATTATGTTTAGTACCTTGGACACTGTAGCTTATTCACTTAAATCTCTGATAAATTGTGTGTCTAGTATGCACAGTCTGGTTAGCACAGTTAGTAAGATGTTGGGTTTGCACTATCAAATTAAGACTGTCGTTGGTTCAAATCCCATGTTATCATGTTTTTATTTTACTAGTGTGGTTTGTGGCTCTTTAATATGAATGCCTATGTCTTTTAACAACAATAGTCAAGTCTCCTAATGGACTTTTTAGTGAACCCCAATAGATAGCTTTATTTTCTCTTTGTTTACTCAAATATTGAATGCTTATGTCTTTTAAATTTAGTAGGAAAGTATTCTAATGACTTGCTTATGACACCCCATAGAATATATTATGTTTAGTACCTTGGACACTGTAGCTTATTTACTTAAATCTCTGATAAATTGTGTATGGCATGCACAGTCTGGTTAGCACAGTTAGTAAGGTGTTGGGTTTGCACTATCAAATTAAGACTGTCATTGGTTCGAATCCCATGTTATCATGTTTTTATTTTACTAGTGTGGTTTGTGGCTATATAATATGAATGCCTATGTCTTTTAACAACAATAGTCAAGTCTTCCAATGGACTTTTTAGTGAAACGCAATAGATAGCTTTATTTTCTCTTTGTTTACTCAAATATTGAATGCATATGTCTTATAAATTTAGTAGGAAAGTATTGTAATGACTTGCTTATGACACCCCATAGAATATATTATGTTTAGTACCTTGGACACTGTAGCTTATTCACTTAAATCTCTGATAAATTGGGCATTAGGTATGTACAGTCTGGTTAGCACAGTTGGTAAGGTGTTTAATTAACACTATCTAATTAAGACTGTCATTGGTTCGAATCCCACGTTATCTTGTTTTTATTTTACTAGTGTGGTTTGTGGCTCTAAAATATGAATGCCTATGTCTTTTAACAACAATAGTCAAGTCTTCCAATAGACTTTTTAGTGAAACCCAATAGATAGCTTTATTTTCTCTTTGTTTACTCAAATATTGAATGCTTATGTCTTATAAATGTAGTAGGAAAGTATTCTAATGACTTGCTTATGACACCCCATAGAATATATTATGTTTAGTACCTTGGACACTGAAGCTTATTCACTTAAATCTCTGATAAATTGTGGGTCTGGTATGCATAGTCTGGTTAGCACAGTTAGTAAGGTGTTGGGTTTGCACTATCATATTAAGACTGTCATTGGTTCGAATCCCATGTTATCATGTTTTTATTTTACTAGTGTGGTTTGTGTCTCTATAATATGAATGCCTATGTCTCTTAACAACAATAGTCAAGTCTTCCAATGGACTTTTTAGTGAAACTCAATAGATAGCTTTATTTCTCTTTGTTTACTCAAATATTGAATGCTTATGTCTTATAAATTTCGTAGGAAAGTATTCTAATGACTTGCTTATGACACCCCATAGAATATATTATGTTTAGTACCTTGGACACTGTAGCTTATTCACTTAAATCTCTGATAAATTGTGTTTCTGGTATGCACAGTCTGGTTAGCACAGTTAGTAAGGTGTTGGATTTGCACTATCATATTAAGACTGTCATTGGTTCAAATCCCATGTTATCATGTTTTTATTTTACTAGTGTGGTTTGTGGCTCTTTAATATGAATGCCTATGTCTTTTAGCAACAATAGTCAAGTTTCCCAATGGACTTTTTAGTGAACCCCAATAGATAGCTTTATTTTCTCTTTGTTTACTCAAATATTGAATGCTTATGTCTTATAAATTTAGTAGGAAAGTATTCTAATGACTTGCTTATGACACCCCATAGAATATATTATGTTTAGTACTTTGGACACTGTAGCTTATTCACTTAAATCTCTGGTTAGCACAGTTAGTAAGGTGTTGGGTTTGCACTATCAAATTAAGACTGTCATTGGTTTGAATCCCATGTTATCATGTTTTTATTTTACTAGTGTGGTTTGTGGCTCTATAATATGAATGCCTATGTCTTTTAACAACAATAGTCAAGTCTTCCAATGGACTTTTTAGTGAAACCCAATAGATAGCTTTATTTGCTCTTTGTTTACTCAAATATTGAATGCTTATGTCTTATAAATTTAGTAGGAAAGTATTCTAATGACTTGCTTATGACACCCCATAGAATATATTATGTTTAGTACCTTGGACACTGTAGCTTATTCACTTAAATATCTGATAAATTGTGTGTCTGGTATGCACAGTCTGGTTAGCACAGTTAATAAGGTGTTGGGTTAACACTATTTAATCAAGACTGTCATTGGTTCGAATCCCACATTATCATGTTTTTATTTTACTAGTGTGGATTTTGGCTCTATGATATGAATGCCTATGTCTTTTAACAACAATAGTCAAGTCTTCCAATGGACTTTTTAGTGAACCCCAATAGATAGCTTTATTTTCTCTTTGTTTACTCAAATATTGAATGCTTATGTCTTATAAATTTAGTAGGAAAGTATTCTAATGACTTGCTTATGACACCCCATAGAATATATTATGTTTAGTACCTTGGACACTGTAGCTTATTTACTTAAATCTCTGATAAATTGTGTATGGCATGCACAGTCTGGTTAGCACAGTTAGTAAGGTGTTGGGTTTGCACTATCAAATTAAGACTGTCATTGGTTCGAATCCCATGTTATCATGTTTTTATTTTACTAGTGTGGTTTGTGGCTATATAATATGAATGCCTATGTCTTTTAACAACAATAGTCAAGTCTTCCAATGGACTTTTTAGTGAAACGCAATAGATAGCTTTATTTTCTCTTTGTTTACTCAAATATTGAATGCATATGTCTTATAAATTTAGTAGGAAAGTATTCTAATGACTTGCTTATGACACCCCATAGAATATATTATGTTTAGTACCTTGGACACTGTAGCTTATTCACTTAAATCTCTGATAAATTGGGCATTAGGTATGTACAGTCTGGTTAGCACAGTTGGTAAGGTGTTTGGTTAACACTATCTAATTAAGACTGTCATTGGTTCGAATCCCACGTTATCATGTTTTTATTTTACTAGTGTGGTTTGTGGCTCTATAATATGAATGCCTATGTCTTTTAACAACAATAGTCAAGTCTTCCAATAGACTTTTTAGTGAAACCCAATAGATAGCTTTATTTTCTCTTTGTTTACTCAAATATTGAATGCTTATGTCTTATAAATGTAGTAGGAAAGTATTCTAATGACTTGCTTATGACACCCCATAGAATATATTATGTTTAGTACCTTGGACACTGTAGCTTATTCACTTAAATATCTGATAAATTGTGTGTCTGGTATGCATAGTCTGGTTAGCACAGTTAGTAAGGTGTTGGGTTTGCACTATCATATTAAGACTGTCATTGTTTCGAATCCCATGTTATCATGTTTTTATTTTACTAGTGTGGTTTGTGTCTCTATAATATGAATGCCTATGTCTCTTAACAACAATAGTCAAGTCTTCCAATGGACTTTTTAGTGAAACCCAATAGATAGCTTTATTTCTCTTTGTTTACTCAAATATTGAATGCTTATGTCTTATAAATTTCGTAGGAAAGTATTCTAATGACTTGCTTATGACACCCCATAGAATATATTATGTTTAGTACCTTGGACACTGAAGCTTATTCACTTAAATCTCTGATAAATTGTGTGTCTGGTATGCACAGTCTGGTTAGCACAGTTAGTAAGGTGTTGGGTTTGCACTATCAAATTAAGACTGTCATTGGTTCAAATCCCATGTTATCATGTTTTTATTTTACTTGTGTGGTTTGTGGCTCTTAAATATGAATGCCTATGTCTTTTAACAACAATAGTCAAGTTTCCCAATGGACTTTTTAGTGAACCCCAATAGATAGCTTTATTTTCTCTTTGTTTACTCAAATATTGAATGCTTATGTCTTATAAATTTAGTAGGAAAGTATTCTAATGACTTGCTTATGACACCCCATAGAATATATTATGTTTAGTACCTTGGACACTGTAGCTTATTCACTTAAATCTCTGATAAATTGTGTATGGTATGCACAGTCTGGTTAGCACAGTTAGTAAGGTGTTGGGTTTGCACTATCAAATTAAGACTGTCATTGGTTCGAATCCCATGTTATCATGTTTTTATTTTACTAGTGTGGTTTGTGGCTCTATAATATGAATGCCTATGTCTTTTAACAACAATAGTCAAGTCTTCCAATGGACTTTTTAGTGAAACCCAATAGATAGCTTTATTTGCTCTTTGTTTACTCAAATATTGAATGCTTATGTCTTATAAATTTAGTACTAAAGTATTCTAATGACTTGCTTATGACACCCCATAGAATATATTATGTTTAGTACCTTGGACACTGTAGCTTATTCACTTAAATATCTGATAAATTGTGTGTCTGGTATGCACAGTCTGGTTAGCACAGTTAGTAAGGTGTTGGGTTAACACTATCTAATTAAGACTGTCATTGGTTCGAATCCCACGTTATCATGTTTTTATTTTACTAGTGTGGATTTTGGCTCTATGATATGAATGCCTATGTCTTTTAACAACAATAGTCAAGTCTTCCAATGGACTTTTTAGTGAACCCCAATAGATAGCTTTATTTTCTCTTTGTTTACTCAAATATTGAATGCTTATGTCTTATAAATTTAGTAGGAAAGTATTCTAATGACTTGCTTATGACACCCCATAGAATATATTATGTTTAGTACCTTGGACACTGTAGCTTATTTACTTAAATCTCTGATAAATTGTGTATGGCATGCACAGTCTGGTTAGCACAGTTAGTAAGGTGTTGGGTTTGCACTATCAAATTAAGACTGACATTGGTTCGAATCCCATGTTATCATGTTTTTATTTTACTAGTGTGGTTTGTGGCTATATAATATGAATGCCTATGTCTTTTAACAACAATAGTCAAGTCTTCCAATGGACTTTTTAGTGAAACGCAATAGATAGCTTTATTTTCTCTTTGTTTACTCAAATATTGAATGCATATGTCTTATAAATTTAGTAGGAAAGTATTCTAATGACTTGCTTATGACACCCCATAGAATATATTATGTTTAGTACCTTGGACACTGTAGCTTATTCACTTAAATCTCTGATAAATTGGGCATTAGGTATGTACAGTCTGGTTAGCACAGTTGGTAAGGTGTTTGGTTAACACTATCTAGTTAAGACTGTCATTGGTTCGAATCCCACGTTATCATGTTTTTATTTTACTAGTGTGGTTTGTGGCTCTATAATATGAATGCCTATGTCTTTTAACAACAATAGTCAAGTCTTCCAATAGACTTTTTAGTGAAACCCAATAGATAGCTTTATTTTCTCTTTGTTTACTCAAATATTGAATGCTTATGTCTTATAAATGTAGTAGGAAAGTATTCTAATGACTTGCTTATGACACCCCATAGAATATATTATGTTTAGTACCTTGGACACTGTAGCTTATTCACTTAAATATCTGATAAATTGTGTGTCTGGTATGCATAGTCTGGTTAGCACAGTTAGTAAGGTGTTGGGTTTGCACTATCATATTAAGACTGTCATTGTTTCGAATCCCATGTTATCATGTTTTTATTTTACTAGTGTGGTTTGTGTCTCTATAATATGAATGCCTATGTCTCTTAACAACAATAGTCAAGTCTTCCAATGGACTTTTTAGTGAAACCCAATAGATAGCTTTATTTCTCTTTGTTTACTCAAATATTGAATGCTTATGTCTTATAAATTTCGTAGGAAAGTATTCTAATGACTTGCTTATGACACCCCATAGAATATATTATGTTTAGTACCTTGGACACTGAAGCTTATTCACTTAAATCTCTGATAAATTGTGTGTCTGGTATGCACAGTCTGGTTAGCACAGTTAGTAAGGTGTTGGGTTTGCACTATCAAATTAAGACTGTCATTGGTTGAAATCCCATGTTATCATGTTTTTATTTTACTTGTGTGGTTTGTGGCTCTTAAATATGAATGCCTATGTCTTTTAACAACAATAGTCAAGTTTCCCAATGGACTTTTTAGTGAACCCCAATAGATAGCTTTATTTTCTCTTTGTTTACTCAAATATTGAATGCTTATGTCTTATAAATTTAGTAGGAAAGTATTCTAATGACTTGCTTATGACACCCCATAGAATATATTATGTTTAGTACCTTGGACACTGTAGCTTATTCACTTAAATCTCTGATAAATTGTGTATGGTATGCACAGTCTGGTTAGCACAGTTAGTAAGGTGTTGGGTTTGCACTATCAAATTAAGACTGTCATTGGTTCGAATCCCATGTTATCATGTTTTTATTTTACTAGTGTGGTTTGTGGCTCTATAATATGAATGCCTATGTCTTTTAACAACAATAGTCAAGTCTTCCAATGGACTTTTTAGTGAAACCCAATAGATAGCTTTATTTGCTCTTTGTTTACTCAAATATTGAATGCTTATGTCTTATAAATTTAGTACTAAAGTATTCTAATGACTTGCTTATGACACCCCATAGAATATATTATGTTTAGTACCTTGGACACTGTAGCTTATTCACTTAAATATCTGATAAATTGTGTGTCTGGTATGCACAGTCTGGTTAGCACAGTTAGTAAGGTGTTGGGTTAACACTATCTAATTAAGACTGTCATTGGTTCGAATCCCACGTTATCATGTTTTTATTTTACTAGTGTGGATTTTGGCTCTATGATATGAATGCCTATGTCTTTTAACAACAATAGTCAAGTCTTCCAATGGACTTTTTAGTGAACCCCAATAGATAGCTTTATTTTCTCTTTGTTTACTCAAATATTGAATGCTTATGTCTTATAAATTTAGTAGGAAAGTATTCTAATGACTTGCTTATGACACCCCATAGAATATATTATGTTTAGTACCTTGGACACTGTAGCTTATTTACTTAAATCTCTGATAAATTGTGTATGGCATGCACAGTCTGGTTAGCACAGTTAGTAAGGTGTTGGGTTTGCACTATCAAATTAAGACTGACATTGGTTCGAATCCCATGTTATCATGTTTTTATTTTACTAGTGTGGTTTGTGGCTATATAATATGAATGCCTATGTCTTTTAACAACAATAGTCAAGTCTTCCAATGGACTTTTTAGTGAAACGCAATAGATAGCTTTATTTTCTCTTTGTTTACTCAAATATTGAATGCATATGTCTTATAAATTTAGTAGGAAAGTATTCTAATGACTTGCTTATGACACCCCATAGAATATATTATGTTTAGTACCTTGGACACTGTAGCTTATTCACTTAAATCTCTGATAAATTGGGCATTAGGTATGTACAGTCTGGTTAGCACAGTTGGTAAGGTGTTTGGTTAACACTATCTAGTTAAGACTGTCATTGGTTCGAATCCCACGTTATCATGTTTTTATTTTACTAGTGTGGTTTGTGGCTCTATAATATGAATGCCTATGTCTTTTAACAACAATAGTCAAGTCTTCCAATAGACTTTTTAGTGAAACCCAATAGATAGCTTTATTTTCTCTTTGTTTACTCAAATATTGAATGCTTATGTCTTATAAATGTAGTAGGAAAGTATTCTAATGACTTGCTTATGACACCCCATAGAATATATTATGTTTAGTACCTTGGACACTGTAGCTTATTCACTTAAATATCTGATAAATTGTGTGTCTGGTATGCATAGTCTGGTTAGCACAGTTAGTAAGGTGTTGGGTTTGCACTATCATATTAAGACTGTCATTGGTTCGAATCCCATGTTATCATGTTTTTATTTTACTAGTGTGGTTTGTGTCTCTATAATATGAATGCCTATGTCTCTTAACAACAATAGTCAAGTCTTCCAATGGACTTTTTAGTGAAAGCCAATAGATAGCTTTATTTCTCTTTGTTTACTCAAATATTGAATGCTTATGTCTTATAAATTTCGTAGGAAAGTATTCTAATGACTTGCTTATGACACCCCATAGAATATATTATGTTTAGTACCTTGGACACTGAAGCTTATTCACTTAAATCTCTGATAAATTGTGTGTCTGGTATGCACAGTCTGGTTAGCACAGTTAGTAAGGTGTTGGGTTTGCACTATCAAATTAAGACTGTCATTGGTTCAAATCCCATGTTATCATGTTTTTATTTTACTATTGTGGTTTGTGGCTCTTTAATATGAATGCCTATGTCTTTTAACAACAATAGTCAAGTTTCCCAATGGACTTTTTAGTGAACCCCAATAGATAGCTTTATTTTCTCTTTGTTTACTCAAATATTGAATGCTTATGTCTTATAAATTTAGTAGGAAAATATTCTAATGACTTGCTTATGACACCCCATAGAATATATTATGTTTAGTACCTTGGACACTGTAGCTTATTCACTTAAATCTCTGATAAATTGTGTAGGGTATGCACAGTCTGGTTAGCACAGTTATTTCTCTTTGTTTACTCAAATATTGAATGCTTATGTCTTATAAATTTCGTAGGAAAGTATTCTAATGACTTGCTTATGACACCCCATAGAATATATTATGTTTAGTACCTTGGACACTGTAGCTTATTCACTTAAATCTCTGATAAATTGTGTACGGTATGCACAGTCTGGTTAGCACAGTTAGTAAGGTGTTGATTTTGCACTATCAAATTAAGACTGTCATTGGTTCGTATCCCATGTTATCATGTTTTTATTTTACTAGTGTGGTTTGTGGCTCTATAATATGAATGCCTATGTCTTTTAACAACAATAGTCAAGTCTTCCAATGGACTTTTTAGTGAAACCCAATAGATAGCTTTATTTTCTCTTTGTTTACTCAAATATTGAATGCTTATGTCTTATAAATGTAGTAGGAAAGTATTCTAATGACTTGCTTATGACACCCCATAGAATATATTATGTTTAGTACCTTGGACACTGTAGCTTATTCACTTAAATCTCTGATAAATTGTGTGTCTGCAATGCACAGTCTGTATAGCACAGTTAGTAAGGTGTTGGGTTTGCACTATCAAATTAAGACTGTCATTGGTTCGAATCCCATGTTATCATGTTTTCATTTTACTAGTGTGGTTTGTGGCTCTATAATAGGAATGCCTATGTCTTTTAAAAACAATAGTCAAGTCTTCCAATAGACTTTTTAGTGAAACCCAATAGATAGCTTTATTTTCTCTTTGTTTACTCAAATATTGAATGCTTATGTCTTATAAATGTAGTAGGAAAGTATTCTAATGACTTGCTTATGACACCCCATAGAATATATTATGTTTAGTACCTTGGACACTGTAGCTTATTCACTTAAATCTCTGATAAATTGTGCGTCTGGTATGCATAGTCTGGTTAGCACAGTTAGTAAGGTGTTGGGTTTACACTATCAAATTAAGACTGTCATTGGTTCGAATCCCATGTTATCATGTTTTTATTTTACTAGTGTGGTTTGTGGCTCTATAATAGGAATGCCTATGTCTTTTAACAACAATAGTCAAGTCTTCCAATAGACTTTTTAGTGAAACCCAATAGATAGCTTTATTTTCTCTTTGTTTACTCAAATATTGAATGCTTATGTCTTATAAATGTAGTAGGAAAGTATTCTAATGACTTGCTTATGACACCCCATAGAATATATTATGTTTAGTACCTTGGACACTGTAGCTTATTCACTTAAATCTCTTATAAATTGTGTGTATGGTAGGCACAGTCTGGTTAGCACAGTTAGTAAGGTGTTGGGTTTGCACTATCAAATTAAGACTGTCATTGGTTCGAATCCTATGTTATCATGTTTTTATTTTACTAGTGTGATTTGTGGCTCTATAATATGAATGCCTATGACTTTTAACAACAATAGTCAAGTCTTCCAATGGACTTTTTAGTGAAACCCAATAGATAGCTTTATTTTCTCTTTGTTTACTCAAATATTGAATGCTTATGTCTTATAAATGTAGTAGGAAAGTATTCTAATGACTTGCTTATGACACCCCATAGAATATATTATGTTTAGTACCTTGGACACTGTAGCTTATTCACTTAAATCTCTGATAAATTGTGTGTCTGCTATGCACAGTCTGTATAGCACAGTTAGTAAGGTGTTGGGTTTGCACTATCAAATTAAGACTGTCATTGGTTCGAATCCCATGTTATCATGTTTTCATTTTACTAGTGTGGTTTGTGGCTCTATAATAGGAATGCCTATGTCTTTTAAAAACAATAGTCAAGTCTTCCAATAGACTTTTTAGTGAAACCCAATAGATAGCTTTATTTTCTCTTTGTTTACTCAAATATTGAATGCTTATGTCTTATAAATTTAGTAGGAAAGTATTCTAATGACTTGCTTATGACACCCCATAGAATATATTATGTTTAGTACCTTGGACACTGTAGCTTATTCACTTAATTATCTGATAAATTGTGTGTTGGGGATGCACAGTCTGGTTAGCACAGTTAGTAAGGTGTTGGGTTTGCACTATCAAATTAAGACTGTCATTGGTTCGTATCCCATGTTATCATGTTTTTATTTTACTAGTGTGGTTTGTGGCTCTATAATATGAATGCCTATGTCTTTTAACAACAATAGTCAAGTCTTCCAATGGACTTTTTAGTGAAACCCAATAGATAGCTTTATTTTCTCTTTGTTTACTCAAATATTGAATGCTTATGTCTTATAAATTTAGTAGGAAAGTATTCTAATGACCTGCTTATGACACCCCATAGAATATATTATGTTTAGTACCTTGGACACTGTAGCTTATTCACTTAAATCTCTTATATATTGTGTGTATGTTATGCACAGTCTGGTTAGCACAGTTAGTAAGGTGTTGGGTTTGCACTATCAAATTAAGACTGTCATTGGTTCGAATCTTATGTTATCATGTTTTTATTTTACTAGTGTGATTTGTGGCTCTATAATATGAATGCCTATGACTTTTAACAACAATAGTCAAGTCTTCTAATGGACTTTTTAGTGAAACCCAATAGATAGCTTTATTTTCTCTTTGTTTACTCAAATATTGAATGCTTATGTCTTATAAATTTAGTAGGAAAGTATTCTAATGACCTGCTTATGACACCCTATAGAATATATTATGTTTAGTACCTTGGACACTGTAGCTTATTCACTTAAATCTCTGATAAATTGTGTGTCTGCTATGCACAGTCTGTATAGCACAGTTAGTAAGGTGTTGGGTTTGCACTATCAAATTAAGACTGTCATTGGTTCGAATCCCATGTTATCATGTTTTTATTTTACTAGTGTGGTTTGTGGCTCTTTAATATGAATGCCTATGTCTTTTAACAACAATAGTCAAGTCTTCCAATGGACTTTTTAGTGAAACCCAATAGATAGCTTTATTTTCTCTTTGTTTACTCAAATATTGAATGCTTATGTCTTATAAATTTAGTAGGAAAATATTCTAATGACTTGCTTATGACACCCCATAGAATATATTATGTTTAGTACCTTGGACACTGAAGCTTATTCACTTAAATCTCTGATAAATTGTGTGTCTGGTATGCACAGTCTGGTTAGCACAGTTAGTAAGGTGTTGGGTTTGCACTATCAAATTAAGACTGTCATTGGTTCAAATCCCATGTTATCATGTTTTTATTTTACTATTGTGGTTTGTGGCTCTTTAATATGAATGCCTATGTCTTTTAACAACAATAGTCAAGTTTCCCAATGGACTTTTTAGTGAACCCCAATAGATAGCTTTATTTTCTCTTTGTTTACTCAAATATTGAATGCTTATGTCTTATAAATTTAGTAGGAAAGTATTCTAATGACTTGCTTATGACACCCCATAGAATATATTATGTTTAGTACCTTGGACACTGTAGCTTATTCACTTAAATCTCTGATAAATTGTGTAGGGTATGCACAGTCTGGTTAGCACAGTTATTTCTCTTTGTTTACTCAAATATTGAATGCTTATGTCTTATAAATTTCGTAGGAAAGTATTCTAATGACTTGCTTATGACACCCCATAGAATATATTATGTTTAGTACCTTGGACACTGTAGCTTATTCACTTAAATCTCTGATAAATTGTGTACGGTATGCACAGTCTGGTTAGCACAGTTAGTAAGGTGTTGATTTTGCACTATCAAATTAAGACTGTCATTGGTTCGTATCCCATGTTATCATGTTTTTATTTTACTAGTGTGGTTTGTGGCTCTATAATATGAATGCCTATGTCTTTTAACAACAATAGTCAAGTCTTCCAATGGACTTTTTAGTGAAACCCAATAGATAGCTTTATTTTCTCTTTGTTTACTCAAATATTGAATGCTTATGTCTTATAAATGTAGTAGGAAAGTATTCTAATGACTTGCTTATGACACCCCATAGAATATATTATGTTTAGTACCTTGGACACTGTAGCTTATTCACTTAAATCTCTGATAAATTGTGTGTCTGCAATGCACAGTCTGTATAGCACAGTTAGTAAGGTGTTGGGTTTGCACTATCAAATTAAGACTGTCATTGGTTCGAATCCCATGTTATCATGTTTTCATTTTACTAGTGTGGTTTGTGGCTCTATAATAGGAATGCCTATGTCTTTTAAAAACAATAGTCAAGTCTTCCAATAGACTTTTTAGTGAAACCCAATAGATAGCTTTATTTTCTCTTTGTTTACTCAAATATTGAATGCTTATGTCTTATAAATGTAGTAGGAAAGTATTCTAATGACTTGCTTATGACACTGCATAGAATATATTATGTTTAGTACCTTGGACACTGTAGCTTATTCACTTAAATCTCTGATAAATTGTGCGTCTGGTATGCATAGTCTGGTTAGCACAGTTAGTAAGGTGTTGGGTTTACACTATCAAATTAAGACTGTCATTGGTTCGAATCCCATGTTATCATGTTTTTATTTTACTAGTGTGGTTTGTGGCTCTATAATAGGAATGCCTATGTCTTTTAACAACAATAGTCAAGTCTTCCAATAGACTTTTTAGTGAAACCCAATAGATAGCTTTATTTTCTCTTTGTTTACTCAAATATTGAATGCTTATGTCTTATAAATGTAGTAGGAAAGTATTCTAATGACTTGCTTATGACACCCCATAGAATATATTATGTTTAGTACCTTGGACACTGTAGCTTATTCACTTAAATCTCTTATAAATTGTGTGTATGGTAGGCACAGTCTGGTTAGCACAGTTAGTAAGGTGTTGGGTTTGCACTATCAAATTAAGACTGTCATTGGTTCGAATCCTATGTTATCATGTTTTTATTTTACTAGTGTGATTTGTGGCTCTATAATATGAATGCCTATGACTTTTAACAACAATAGTCAAGTCTTCCAATGGACTTTTTAGTGAAACCCAATAGATAGCTTTATTTTCTCTTTGTTTACTCAAATATTGAATGCTTATGTCTTATAAATGTAGTAGGAAAGTATTCTAATGACTTGCTTATGACACCCCATAGAATATATTATGTTTAGTACCTTGGACACTGTAGCTTATTCACTTAAATCTCTGATAAATTGTGTGTCTGCTATGCACAGTCTGTATAGCACAGTTAGTAAGGTGTTGGGTTTGCACTATCAAATTAAGACTGTCATTGGTTCGAATCCCATGTTATCATGTTTTCATTTTACTAGTGTGGTTTGTGGCTCTATAATAGGAATGCCTATGTCTTTTAAAAACAATAGTCAAGTCTTCCAATAGACTTTTTAGTGAAACCCAATAGATAGCTTTATTTTCTCTTTGTTTACTCAAATATTGAATGCTTATGTCTTATAAATTTAGTAGGAAAGTATTCTAATGACTTGCTTATGACACCCCATAGAATATATTATGTTTAGTACCTTGGACACTGTAGCTTATTCACTTAATTATCTGATAAATTGTGTGTTGGGGATGCACAGTCTGGTTAGCACAGTTAGTAAGGTGTTGGGTTTGCACTATCAAATTAAGACTGTCATTGGTTCGTATCCCATGTTATCATGTTTTTATTTTACTAGTGTGGTTTGTGGCTCTATAATATGAATGCCTATGTCTTTTAACAACAATAGTCAAGTCTTCCAATGGACTTTTTAGTGAAACCCAATAGATAGCTTTATTTTCTCTTTGTTTACTCAAATATTGAATGCTTATGTCTTATAAATTTAGTAGGAAAGTATTCTAATGACCTGCTTATGACACCCCATAGAATATATTATGTTTAGTACCTTGGACACTGTAGCTTATTCACTTAAATCTCTTATATATTGTGTGTATGTTATGCACAGTCTGGTTAGCACAGTTAGTAAGGTGTTGGGTTTGCACTATCAAATTAAGACTGTCATTGGTTCGAATCTTATGTTATCATGTTTTTATTTTACTAGTGTGATTTGTGGCTCTATAATATGAATGCCTATGACTTTTAACAACAATAGTCAAGTCTTCCAATGGACTTTTTAGTGAAACCCAATAGATAGCTTTATTTTCTCTTTGTTTACTCAAATATTGAATGCTTATGTCTTATAAATGTAGTAGGAAAGTATTCTAATGACTTGCTTATGACACCCCATAGAATATATTATGTTTAGTACCTTGGACACTGTAGCTTATTCACTTAAATCTCTGATAAATTGTGTGTCTGCTATGCACAGTCTGTATAGCACAGTTAGTAAGGTGTTGGGTTTGCACTATCAAATTAAGACTGTCATTGGTTCGAATCCCATGTTATCATGTTTTCATTTTACTAGTGTGGTTTGTGGCTCTATAATAGGAATGCCTATGTCTTTTAAAAACAATAGTCAAGTCTTCCAATAGACTTTTTAGTGAAACCCAATAGATAGCTTTATTTTCTCTTTGTTTACTCAAATATTGAATGCTTATGTCTTATAAATGTAGTAGGAAAGTATTCTAATGACTTGCTTATGACACCCCATAGAATATATTATGTTTAGTACCTTGGACACTGTAGCTTATTCACTTAAATCTCAGATAAATTGTGCGTCTGGTATGCATAGTCTGGTTAGCACAGTTAGTAAGGTGTTGGGTTTGCACTATCAAATTAAGACTGTCGTTGGTTCGAATCCTATGTTATCATGTTTTTATTTTACTAGTGTGATTTGTGGCTCTATAATATGAATGCCTATGACTTTTAACAACAATAGTCAAGTCTTCCAATGGACTTTTTAGTGAAACCCAATAGATAGCTTTATTTTCTCTTTGTTTACTCAAATATTGAATGCTTATGTCTTATAAATGTAGTAGGAAAGTATTCTAATGACTTGCTTATGACACCCCATAGAATATATTATGTTTAGTACCTTGGACACTGTAGCTTATTCACTTAAATCTCTGATAAATTGTGTGTCTGCTATGCACAGTCTGTATAGCACAGTTAGTAAGGTGTTGGGTTTGCACTATCAAATTAAGACTGTCATTGGTTCGAATCCCATGTTATCATGTTTTCATTTTACTAGTGTGGTTTGTGGCTCTATAATAGGAATGCCTATGTCTTTTAAAAACAATAGTCAAGTCTTCCAATAGACTTTTTAGTGAAACCCAATAGATAGCTTTATTTTCTCTTTGTTTACTCAAATATTGAATGCTTATGTCTTATAAATGTAGTAGGAAAGTATTCTAATGACTTGCTTATGACACCCCATAGAATATATTATGTTTAGTACCTTGGACACTGTAGCTTATTCACTTAAATCTCTGATAAATTGTGCATATGGTATGCATAGTCTGGTTAGCACAGTTAGTAAGGTGTTGGGTTTGCACTATCAAATTAAGACTGTCATTGGTTCAAATCCCATGTTATCATGTTTTCATTTTACTAATGTGGTTTGTGGCTCTATAATATGAATGCCTATGTCTTTTAACAACAATAGTCAAGTCTTCCAATGGACTTTTTAGTGAAACCCAATAGATAGCTTTATTTTCTCTTTGTTTACTCAAATATTGAATGCTTATGTCTTATAAATGTAGTAGGAAAGTATTCTAATGACTTGCTTATGACACCCCATAGAATATATTATGTTTAGTACCTTGGACACTGTAGCTTATTCACTTAATTATCTGATAAATTGTGTGTCAGGGATGCACAGTCTGGTTAGCACAGTTAGTAAGGTGTTGGGTTTGCACTATCAAATTAAGACTGTCATTGGTTCGTATCCCATGTTATCATGTTTTTATTTTACTAGTGTGGTTTGTGGCTCTATAATATGAATGCCTATGTCTTTTAACAACAATAGTCAAGTCTTCTAATGGACTTTTTAGTGAAACCCAATAGATAGCTTTATTTTCTCTTTGTTTACTCAAATATTGAATGCTTATGTCTTATAAATTTAGTAGGAAAGTATTCTAATGACCTGCTTATGACACCCTATAGAATATATTATGTTTAGTACCTTGGACACTGTAGCTTATTCACTTAAATCTCTGATAAATTGTGTGTCTGCTATGCACAGTCTGTATAGCACAGTTAGTAAGGTGTTGGGTTTGCACTATCAAATTAAGACTGTCATTGGTTCGAATCCCATGTTATCATGTTTTTATTTTACTAGTGTGGTTTGTGGCTCTTTAATATGAATGCCTATGTCTTTTAACAACAATAGTCAAGTCTTCCAATGGACTTTTTAGTGAAACCCAATAGATAGCTTTATTTTCTCTTTGTTTACTCAAATATTGAATGCTTATGTCTTATAAATTTAGTAGGAAAATATTCTAATGACCTGCTTATGACACCCTATAGAATATATTATGTTTAGTACCTTGGACACTGTAGCTTATTCACTTAAATCTCTGATAAATTGTGTGTCTGGTATGCACAGTCTGGTTAGCACAGTTAGTAAGGTGTTGGGTTTGCACTATCATATTAAGACTGGCGTTGGTTCGAATCCTATGTTATCATGTTTTTATTTTACTAGTGTGGTTTGTGGCTCTATAATATGAATGCCTATGTCTTTTAACAACAATAGTCAAGTCTTCCAATGGACTTTTTAGTGAAACCCAATAGATTGCTTTATTTTCTCTTTGTTTACTCAAATATTGAATGCTTATGTCTTATAAATTTAGTAGGAAAGTATTCTAATGACTTGCTTATGACACCCCATAGAATATATTATGTTTAGTACCTTGGACACTGTAGCTTATTCACTTAAATCTCTGATAAATTGTGCATATGGTATGCACAGTTTGGTTAGCACAGTTAGTAAGGTGTTGGGTTTGCACTATCAAATTAAGACTGTCATTGGTTCGAATCCCATGTTATCATGTTTTCATTTTACTAATGTGGTTTGTGGCTCTTTAATATGAATGCCTATGTCTTTTAACAACAATAGTCAAGTCTTCCAAAGGACTTTTTAGTGAAACCCAATAGATAGCTTTATTTTCTCTTTGTTTACTCAAATATTGAATGCTTATGTCTTATAAATTTAGTAGGAAAGTATTCTAATGACCTGCTTATGACACCCTATAGAATATATTATGTTTAGTACCTTGGACACTGTAGCTTATTCACTTAAATCTCTGATAAATTGTGTGTCTGGTATGCACAGTCTGGTTAGCACAGTTAGTAAGGTGTTGGGTTTGCACTATCAAATTAAGACTGTCGTTGGTTCGAATCCTATGTTATCATGTTTTTATTTTACTAGTGTGGTTTGTGGCTCTATAATATGAATGCCTATGTCTTTTAACAACAATAGTCAAGTCTTCCAATGGACTTTTTAGTGAAACCCAATAGATTGCTTTATTTTCTCTTTGTTTACTCAAATATTGAATGCTTATGTCTTATAAATTTAGTAGGAAAGTATTCTAATGACCTGCTTATGACACCCCATAGAATATATTATGTTTAGTACCTTGGACACTGTAGCTTATTCACTTAAATCTCTTATAAATTGTGTGTATGGTATGCACAGTCTGGTTAGCACAGTTAGTAAGGTGTTGGGTTTGCACTATCAAATCAAGACTGTCATTGGTTCGAATCCTATGTTATCATGTTTTTATTTTACTAGTGTGATTTGTGGCTCTATAATATGAATGCCTATGTCTTTTAACAACAATAGTCAAGTCTTCCAATGGACTTTTTAGTGAAACCCAATAGATAGCTTTATTTTCTCTTTGTTTACTCAAATATTGAATGCTTATGTCTTATAAATGTAGTAGGAAAGTATTCTAATGACTTGCTTATGACACCCCATAGAATATATTATGTTTAGTACCTTGGACACTGTAGCTTATTCACTTAAATCTCTGATAAATTGTGTGTCTGCTATGCACAGTCTGTATAGCACAGTTAGTAAGGTGTTGGGTTTGCACTATCAAATTAAGACTGTCATTGGTTTGAATACCATGTTATCATGTTTTCATTTTACTAGTGTGGTTTGTGGCTCTATAATAGGAATGCCTATGTCTTTTAAAAACAATAGTCAAGTCTTCCAATAGACTTTTTAGTGAAACCCAATAGATAGCTTTATTTTCTCTTTGTTTACTCAAATATTGAATGCTTATGTCTTATAAATGTAGTAGGAAAGTATTCTAATGACTTGCTTATGACACCCCATAGAATATATTATGTTTAGTACCTTGGACACTGTAGCTTATTCACTTAAATCTCTGATAAATTGTGTGTCTGGTATGCATAGTCTGGTTAGCACAGTTAGTAAGGTGTTGTGTTTGCACTATCAAATTAAGACTGTCATTGGTTCGAATCCCATGTTTTCATGTTTTCATTTTACTAATGTGGTTTGTGGCTCTATAATATGAATGCCTATGTCTTTTAACAACAATAGTCAAGTCTTCCAATGGACTTTTTAGTGAAACCCAATAGATAGCTTTATTTTCTCTTTGTTTACTCAAATATTGAATGCTTATGTCTTATAAATTTAGTAGGAAAGTATTCTAATGACCTGCTTATGACACCCTATAGAATATATTATGTTTAGTACCTTGGACACTGTAGCTTATTCACTTAAATCTCTGATAAATTGTGTGTCTGCTATGCACAGTCTGTATAGCACAGTTAGTAAGGTGTTGGGTTTGCACTATCAAATTAAGACTGTCATTGGTTCGAATCCCATATTATCATGTTTTTATTTTACTAGTGTGGTTTGTGGCTCTATAATATGAATGCCTATGTCTTTTAACAACAATAGTCAAGTCTTCCAATGGACTTTTTAGTGAAACCCAATAGATAGCTTTATTTTCTCTTTGTTTACTCAAATATTGAATGCTTATGTCTTATAAATTTAGTAGGAAAGTATTCTAATGACCTGCTTATGACACCCTATAGAATATATTATGTTTAGTACCTTGGACACTGTAGCTTATTCACTTAAATCTCTGATAAATTGTGTGTCTGGTATGCACAGTCTGGTTAGCACAGTTAGTAAGGTGTTGGGTTTGCACTATCAAATTAAGACTGTCGTTGGTTCGAATCCTATGTTATCATGTTTTTATTTTACTAGTGTGGTTTGTGGCTCTATAATATGAATGCCTATGTCTTTTAACAACAATAGTCAAGTCTTCCAATGGACTTTTTAGTGAAACCCAATAGATTGCTTTATTTTCTCTTTGTTTACTCAAATATTGAATGCTTATGTCTTATAAATTTAGTAGGAAAGTATTCTAATGACTTGCTTATGACACCCCATAGAATATATTATGTTTAGTACCTTGGACACTGTAGCTTATTCACTTAAATCTCTGATAAATTGTGCATATGGTAGGCACAGTTTGGTTAGCACAGTTAGTAAGGTGTTGGGTTTGCACTATCAAATTAAGACTGTCATTGGTTCGAATCCCATGTTATCATGTTTTCATTTTACTAATGTGGTTTGTGGCTCTATAATATGAATGCCTATGTCTTTTAACAACAATAGTCAAGTCTTCCAATGGACTTTTTAGTGAAACCCAATAGATAGCTTTATTTTCTCTTTGTTTACTCAAATATTGAATGCTTATGTCTTATAAATTTAGTAGGAAAGTATTCTAATGACTTGCTTATGACACCCCATAGAATATATTATGTTTAGTACCTTGGACACTGTAGCTTATTCACTTAATTATCTGATAAATTGTGTGTCAGGGATGCACAGTCTGGTTAGCACAGTTAGTAAGGTGTTGGGTTTGCACTATCAAATTAAGACTGTCATTGGTTCGTATCCCATGTTATCATGTTTTTATTTTACTAGTGTGGTTTGTGGCTCTATAATATGAATGCCTATGTCTTTTAACAACAATAGTCAAGTCTTCCAATGGACTTTTTAGTGAAACCCAATAGATAGCTTTATTTTCTCTTTGTTTACTCAAATATTGAATGCTTATGTCTTATAAATGTAGTAGGAAAGTATTCTAATGACTTGCTTATGACACCCCATAGAATATATTATGTTTAGTACCTTGGACACTGTAGCTTATTCACTTAAATCTCTGATAAATTGTGTGTCTGGTATGCATAGTCTGGTTAGCACAGTTAGTAAGGTGTTGGGTTTGCACTATCAAATTAAGACTGTCATTGGTTCGAATCCCATGTTATCATGTTTTCATTTTACTAATGTGGTTTGTGGCTCTATAATATGAATGCCTATGTCTTTTAACAACAATAGTCAAGTCTTCCAATGGACTTTTTAGTGAAACCCAATAGATAGCTTTATTTTCTCTTTGTTTACTCAAATATTGAATGCTTATGTCTTATAAATTTAGTAGGAAAGTATTCTAATGACCTGCTTATGACACCCCATAGAATATATTATGTTTAGTACCTTGGACACTGTAGCTTATTCACTTAAATCTCTTATAAATTGTGTGCATGGTATGCACAGTCTGGTTAGCACAGTTAGTAAGGTGTTGGGTTTGCACTATCAAATCAAGACTGTCATTGGTTTGAATCCTATGTTATCATGTTTTTATTTTACTAGTGTGATTTGTGGCTCTATAATATGAATGCCTATGTCTTTTAACAACAATAGTCAAGTCTTCCAATGGACTTTTTAGTGAAACCCAATAGATAGCTTTATTTTCTCTTTGTTTACTCAAATATTGAATGCTTATGTCTTATAAATGTAGTAGGAAAGTATTCTAATGACTTGCTTATGACACCCCATAGAATATATTATGTTTAGTACCTTGGACACTGTAGCTTATTCACTTAAATCTCTGATAAATTGTGTGTCTGCTATGCACAGTCTGTATAGCACAGTTAGTAAGGTGTTGGGTTTGCACTATCAAATTAAGACTGTCATTGGTTCGAATACCATGTTATCATGTTTTCATTTTACTAGTGTGGTTTGTGGCTCTATAATAGGAATGCCTATGTCTTTTAAAAACAATAGTCAAGTCTTCCAATAGACTTTTTAGTGAAACCCAATAGATAGCTTTATTTTCTCTTTGTTTACTCAAATATTGAATGCTTATGTCTTATAAATGTAGTAGGAAAGTATTCTAATGACTTGCTTATGACACCCCATAGAATATATTATGTTTAGTACCTTGGACACTGTAGCTTATTCACTTAAATCTCTGATAAATTGTGCGTCTGATATGCATAGTCTGGTTAGCACAGTTAGTAAGGTGTTGGGTTTACACTATCAAATTAAGACTGTCATTGGTTCGAATCCCATGTTATCATGTTTTTATTTTACTAATGTGGTTTGTGGCTCTATAATATGAATGCCTATGTCTTTTAAAAACAATAGTCAAGTCTTCCAATAGACTTTTTAGTGAAACCCAATAGATAGCTTTATTTTCTCTTTGTTTACTCAAATATTGAATGCTTATGTCTTATAAATGTAGTAGGAAAGTATTCTAATGACTTGCTTATGACACCCCATAGAATATATTATGTTTAGTACCTTGGACACTGTAGCTTATTCACTTAAATCTCTGATAAATTGTGTGTCTGGTATGCATAGTCTGGTTAGCACAGTTAGAAAGGTGTTGGGTTTGCACTATCAAATTAAGACTGTCATTGGTTCGAATCCCATGTTATCATGTTTTTATTTTACTAATGTGGTTTGTGGCTCTATAATATGAATGCCTATGTCTTTTAAAAACAATAGTCAAGTCTTCCAATAGACTTTTTAGTGAAACCCAATAGATAGCTTTATTTTCTCTTTGTTTACTCAAATATTGAATGCTTATGTCTTATAAATTTAGTAGGAAAGTATTCTAATGACTTGCTTATGACACCCCATAGAATATATTATGTTTAGTACCTTGGACACTGTAGCTTATTCACTTAATTATCTGATAAATTGTGTGTCAGGGATGCACAGTCTGGTTAGCACAGTTAGTAAGGTGTTGGGTTTGCACTATCAAATTATGACTGTCATTGGTTCGTATCCCATGTTATCATGTTTTTATTTTACTAGTGTGGTTTGTGGCTCTATAATATGAATGCCTATGTCTTTTAACAACAATAGTCAAGTCTTCCAATGGACTTTTTAGTGAAACCCAATAGATAGCTTTATTTTCTCTTTGTTTACTCAAATATTGAATGCTTATGTCTTATAAATTTAGTAGGAAAGTATTCTAATGACCTGCTTATGACACCCCATAGAATTTATTATGTTTAGTACCTTGGACACTGTAGCTTATTCACTTAAATCTCTTATAAATTGTGTGTATGGTATGCACAGTCTGGTTAGCACAGTTAGTAAGGTGTTGGGTTTGCACTATCAAATTAAGACTGTCATTGGTTCGAATCCTATGTTATCATGTTTTTATTTTACTAGTGTGATTTGTGGCTCTATAATATGAATGCCTATGACTTTTAACAACAATAGTCAAGTCTTCCAATGGACTTTTTAGTGAAACCCAATAGATAGCTTTATTTTCTCTTTGTTTACTCAAATATTGAATGCTTATGTCTTATAAATGTAGTAGGAAAGTATTCTAATGACTTGCTTATGACACCCCATAGAATATATTATGTTTAGTACCTTGGACACTGTAGCTTATTCACTTAAATCTCTGATAAATTGTGCTTCTGGTATGCATAGTCTGGTTAGCACAGTTAGTAAGGTGTTGGGTTTGCACTATCAAATTAAGACTGTCATTGGTTCGAATCCCATGTTATCATGTTTTCATTTTACTAATGTGGTTTGTGGCTCTATAATATGAATGCCTATGTCTTTTAACAACAATAGTCAAGTCTTCCAATGGACTTTTTAGTGAAACCCAATAGATAGCTTTATTTTCTCTTTGTTTACTCAAATATTGAATGCTTATGTCTTATAAATTTAGTAGGAAAGTATTCTAATGACTTGCTTATGACACCGCATAGAATATATTATGTTTAGTACCTTGGACACTGTAGCTTATTCACTTAATTATCTGATAAATTTTGTGTCAGGGATGCACAGTCTGGTTAGCACAGTTAGTAAGGTGTTGGGTTTGCACTATCAAATTAAGACTGTCATTGGTTCGTATCCCATGTTATCATGTTTTTATTTTACTAGTGTGGTTTGTGGCTCTATAATATGAATGTCTATGTCTTTTAACAACAATAGTCAAGTCTTCCAATGGACTTTTTAGTGAAACCCAATAGATAGCTTTATTTTCTCTTTGTTTACTCAAATATTGAATGCTTATGTCTTATAAATTTAGTAGGAAAGTATTCTAATGACTTGCTTATGACACCCCATAGAATATATTATGTTTAGTACCTTGGACACTGTAGCTTATTCACTTAAATCTCTGATAAATTGTGTGTCTGGTATGAATAGTCTGGTTAGCACAGTTAGTAAGGTGTTGGGTTTGCACTATCAAATTAAGACTGTCATTGGTTCGAATCCCATGTTATCATGTTTTCATTTTACTAATGTTGTTTGTGGCTCTATAATATGAATGCCTATGTCTTTTAACAACAATAGTCAAGTCTTCCAATGGACTTTTTAGTGAAACCCAATAGATAGCTTTATTTTCTCTTTGTTTACTCAAATATTGAATGCTTATGTCTTATAAATTTAGTAGGAAAGTATTCTAATGACTTGCTTATGACACCCCATAGAATATATTATGTTTAGTACCTTGGACACTGTAGCTTATTCACTTAATTATCTGATAAATTGTGTGTCGGGGATGCACAGTCTGGTTAGCACAGTTAGTAAGGTGTTGGGTTTGCACTATCAAATTAAGACTGTCATTGGTTCGTATCCCATGTTATCATGTTTTTATTTTACTAGTGTGGTTTGTGGCTCTATAATATGAATGCCTATGTCTTTTAACAACAATAGTCAAGTCTTCCAATGGACTTTTTAGTGAAACCCAATATATAGCTTTATTTTCTCTTTGTTTACTCAAATATTGAATGCTTATGTCTTATAAATTTAGTAGGAAAGTATTCTAATGACCTGCTTATGACACCCCATAGAATATATTATGTTTAGTACCTTGGACACTGTAGCTTATTCACTTAAATCTCTTATAAATTGTGTGTATGTTATGCACAGTCTGGTTAGCACAGTTAGTAAGGTGTTGGGTTTGCACTATCAAATTAAGACTGTCATTGGTTCGAATCCTATGTTATCATGTTTTTATTTTACTAGTGTGATTTGTGGCTCTATAATATGAATGCCTATGACTTTTAACAACAATAGTCAAGTCTTCCAATGGACTTTTTAGTGAAACCCAATAGATAGCTTTATTTTCTCTTTGTTTACTCAAATATTGAATGCTTATGTCTTATAAATGTAGTAGGAAAGTATTCTAATGTCTTGCTTATGACACCCCATAGAATATATTATGTTTAGTACCTTGGACACTGTAGCTTATTCACTTAAATCTCTGATAAATTGTGTGTCTGCTATGCACAGTCTGTATAGCACAGTTAGTAAGGTGTTGGGTTTGCACTATCAAATTAAGACTGTCATTGGTTCGAATCCCATGTTATCATGTTTTCATTTTACTAGTGTGGTTTGTGGCTCTATAATAGGAATGCCTATGTCTTTTAAAAACAATAGTCAAGTCTTCCAATAGACTTTTTAGTGAAACCCAATAGATAGCTTTATTTTATCTTTGTTTACTCAAATATTGAATGCTTATGTCTTATAAATGTAGTAGGAAAGTATTCTAATGACTTGCTTATGACACCCCATAGAATATATTATGTTTAGTACCTTGGACACTGTAGCTTATTCACTTAAATCTCTGATAAATTGTGCGTCTGGTATGCATAGTCTGGTTAGCACAGTTAGTAAGGTGTTGGGTTTGCACTATCAAATTAAGACTGTCATTGGTTTGAGTCCCATGTTATCATGTTTTCATTTTACTAATGTGGTTTGTGGCTCTATAATATGAATGCCTATGTCTTTTAACAACAATAGTCAAGTCTTCCAATGGACTTTTTAGTGAAACCCAATAGATAGCTTTATTTTCTCTTTGTTTACTCAAATATTGAATGCTTATGTCTTATAAATTTAGTAGGAAAGTATTCTAATGACTTGCTTATGACACCGCATAGAATATATTATGTTTAGTACCTTGGACACTGTAGCTTATTCACTTAATTATCTGATAAATTGTGTGTCTGGTATGCATAGTCTGGTTAGCACAGTTAGTAAGGTGTTGGGTTTGCACTATCAAATTAAGACTGTCATTGGTTCGAATCCCATGTTATCATGTTTTCATTTTACTAATGTGGTTTGTGGCTCTATAATATGAATGCCTATGTCTTTTAACAACAATAGTCAAGTCTTCCAATGGACTTTTTAGTGAAACCCAATAGATAGCTTTATTTTCTCTTTGTTTACTCAAATATTGAATGCTTATGTCTTATAAATTTAGTAGGAAAGTATTCTAATGACTTGCTTATGACACCCCATAGAATATATTATGTTTAGTACCTTGGACACTGTAGCTTATTCACTTAATTATCTGATAAATTGAGTGTCGGGGATGCACAGTCTGGTTAGCACAGTTAGTAAGGTGTTGGGTTTGCACTATCAAATTAAGACTGTCATTGGTTCATATCCCATGTTATCATGTTTTTATTTTACTAGTGTGGTTTGTGGCTCTATAATATGAATGCCTATGTCTTTTAACAACAATAGTCAAGTCTTCCAATGGACTTTTTAGTGAAACCCAATAGATAGCTTTATTTTCTCTTTGTTTACTCAAATATTGAATGCTTATGTCTTATAAATGTAGTAGGAAAGTATTCTAATGACTTGCTTATGACACCCCATAGAATATATTATGTTTAGTACCTTGGACACTGTAGCTTATTCACTTAAATCTCTTATAAATTGTGCGTATGTTATGCACAGTCTGGTTAGCACAGTTAGTAAGGTGTTGGGTTTGCACTATCAAATTAAGACTGTCATTGGTTCGAATCCTATGTTATCATGTTTTTATTTTACTAGTGTGATTTGTGGCTCTATAATATGAATGCCTATGACTTTTAACAACAATAGTCAAGTCTTCCAATGGACTTTTTAGTGAAACCCAATAGATAGCTTTATTTTCTCTTTGTTTACTCAAATATTGAATGCTTATGTCTTATAAATTTAGTAGGAAAGTATTCTAATGACTTGCTTATGACACCGCATAGAATATATTATGTTTAGTACCTTGGACACTGTAGCTTATTCACTTAATTATCTGATAAATTGTGTGTCAGGGATGCACAGTCTGGTTAGCACAGTTAGTAAGGTGTTGGGTTTGCACTATCAAATTAAGACTGTCATTGGTTCGTATCCCATGTTATCATGTTTTTATTTTACTAGTGTGGTTTGTGGCTCTATAATATGAATGTCTATGTCTTTTAACAACAATAGTCAAGTCTTCCAATGGACTTTTTAGTGAAACCCAATAGATAGCTTTATTTTCTCTTTGTTTACTCAAATATTGAATGCTTATGTCTTATAAATGTAGTAGGAAAGTATTCTAATGACTTGCTTATGACACCCCATAGAATATATTATGTTTAGTACCTTGGACACTGTAGCTTATTCACTTAAATCTCTGATAAATTGTGTGTCTGGTATGAATAGTCTGGTTAGCACAGTTAGTAAGGTGTTGGGTTTGCACTATCAAATTAAGACTGTCATTGGTTCGAATCCCATGTTATCATGTTTTCATTTTACTAATGTTGTTTGTGGCTCTATAATATGAATGCCTATGTCTTTTAACAACAATAGTCAAGTCTTCCAATGGACTTTTTAGTGAAACCCAATAGATAGCTTTATTTTCTCTTTGTTTACTCAAATATTGAATGCTTATGTCTTATAAATTTAGTAGGAAAGTATTCTAATGACTTGCTTATGACACCCCATAGAATATATTATGTTTAGTACCTTGGACACTGTAGCTTATTCACTTAATTATCTGATAAATTGTGTGTCGGGGATGCACAGTCTGGTTAGCACAGTTAGTAAGGTGTTGGGTTTGCACTATCAAATTAAGACTGTCATTGGTTCGTATCCCATGTTATCATGTTTTTATTTTACTAGTGTGGTTTGTGGCTCTATAATATGAATGCCTATGTCTTTTAACAACAATAGTCAAGTCTTCCAATGGACTTTTTAGTGAAACCCAATATATAGCTTTATTTTCTCTTTGTTTACTCAAATATTGAATGCTTATGTCTTATAAATTTAGTAGGAAAGTATTCTAATGACCTGCTTATGACACCCCATAGAATATATTATGTTTAGTACCTTGGACACTGTAGCTTATTCACTTAAATCTCTTATAAATTGTGTGTATGTTATGCACAGTCTGGTTAGCACAGTTAGTAAGGTGTTGGGTTTGCACTATCAAATTAAGACTGTCATTGGTTCGAATCCTATGTTATCATGTTTTTATTTTACTAGTGTGATTTGTGGCTCTATAATATGAATGCCTATGACTTTTAACAACAATAGTCAAGTCTTCCAATGGACTTTTTAGTGAAACCCAATAGATAGCTTTATTTTCTCTTTGTTTACTCAAATATTGAATGCTTATGTCTTATAAATGTAGTAGGAAAGTATTCTAATGTCTTGCTTATGACACCCCATAGAATATATTATGTTTAGTACCTTGGACACTGTAGCTTATTCACTTAAATCTCTGATAAATTGTGTGTCTGCTATGCACAGTCTGTATAGCACAGTTAGTAAGGTGTTGGGTTTGCACTATCAAATTAAGACTGTCATTGGTTCGAATCCCATGTTATCATGTTTTCATTTTACTAGTGTGGTTTGTGGCTCTATAATAGGAATGCCTATGTCTTTTAAAAACAATAGTCAAGTCTTCCAATAGACTTTTTAGTGAAACCCAATAGATAGCTTTATTTTCTCTTTGTTTACTCAAATATTGAATGCTTATGTCTTATAAATGTAGTAGGAAAGTATTCTAATGACTTGCTTATGACACCCCATAGAATATATTATGTTTAGTACCTTGGACACTGTAGCTTATTCACTTAAATCTCTGATAAATTGTGCGTCTGGTATGCATAGTCTGGTTAGCACAGTTAGTAAGGTGTTGGGTTTGCACTATCAAATTAAGACTGTCATTGGTTTGAATCCCATGTTATCATGTTTTCATTTTACTAATGTGGTTTGTGGCTCTATAATATGAATGCCTATGTCTTTTAACAACAATAGTCAAGTCTTCCAATGGACTTTTTAGTGAAACCCAATAGATAGCTTTATTTTCTCTTTGTTTACTCAAATATTGAATGCTTATGTCTTATAAATTTAGTAGGAAAGTATTCTAATGACTTGCTTATGACACCGCATAGAATATATTATGTTTAGTACCTTGGACACTGTAGCTTATTCACTTAATTATCTGATAAATTGTGTGTCAGTAATGCACAGTCTGGTTAGCACAGTTAGTAAGGTGTTGGGTTTGCACTATCAAATTAAGACTGTCATTGGTTCGTATCCCATGTTATCATGTTTTTATTTTACTAGTGTGGTTTGTGGCTCTATAATATGAATGCCTATGTCTTTTAACAACAATAGTCAAGTCTTCCAATGGACTTTTTAGTGAAACCCAATAGATAGCTTTATTTTCTCTTTGTTTACTCAAATATTGAATGCTTATGTCTTATAAATGTAGTAGGAAAGTATTCTAATGACTTGCTTATGACACCCCATAGAATATATTATGTTTAGTACCTTGGACACTGTAGCTTATTCACTTAAATCTCTGATAAATTGTGTGTCTGGTATGCATAGTCTGGTTAGCACAGTTAGTAAGGTGTTGGGTTTGCACTATCAAATTAAGACTGTCATTGGTTCGAATCCCATGTTATCATGTTTTCATTTTACTAATGTGGTTTGTGGCTCTATAATATGAATGCCTATGTCTTTTAACAACAATAGTCAAGTCTTCCAATGGACTTTTTAGTGAAACCCAATAGATAGCTTTATTTTCTCTTTGTTTACTCAAATATTGAATGCTTATGTCTTATAAATTTAGTAGGAAAGTATTCTAATGACTTGCTTATGACACCCCATAGAATATATTATGTTTAGTACCTTGGACACTGTAGCTTATTCACTTAATTATCTGATAAATTGAGTGTCGGGGATGCACAGTCTGGTTAGCACAGTTAGTAAGGTGTTGGGTTTGCACTATCAAATTAAGACTGTCATTGGTTCATATCCCATGTTATCATGTTTTTATTTTACTAGTGTGGTTTGTGGCTCTATAATATGAATGCCTATGTCTTTTAACAACAATAGTCAAGTCTTCCAATGGACTTTTTAGTGAAACCCAATAGATAGCTTTATTTTCTCTTTGTTTACTCAAATATTGAATGCTTATGTCTTATAAATGTAGTAGGAAAGTATTCTAATGACTTGCTTATGACACCCCATAGAATATATTATGTTTAGTACCTTGGACACTGTAGCTTATTCACTTAAATCTCTTATAAATTGTGCGTATGTTATGCACAGTCTGGTTAGCACAGTTAGTAAGGTGTTGGGTTTGCACTATCAAATTAAGACTGTCATTGGTTCGAATCCTATGTTATCATGTTTTTATTTTACTAGTGTGATTTGTGGCTCTATAATATGAATGCCTATGACTTTTAACAACAATAGTCAAGTCTTCCAATGGACTTTTTAGTGAAACCCAATAGATAGCTTTATTTTCTCTTTGTTTACTCAAATATTGAATGCTTATGTCTTATAAATTTAGTAGGAAAGTATTCTAATGACTTGCTTATGACACCCCATAGAATATATTATGTTTAGTACCTTGGACACTGTAGCTTATTCACTTAATTATCTGATAAATTGTGTGTCGGGGATGCACAGTCTGGTTAGCACAGTTAGTAAGGTGTTGGGTTTGCACTATCAAATTAAGACTGTCATTGGTTCGTATCCCATGTTATCATGTTTTTATTTTACTAGTGTGGTTTGTGGCTCTATAATATGAATGCCTATGTCTTTTAACAACAATAGTCAAGTCTTCCAATGGACTTTTTAGTGAAACCCAATATATAGCTTTATTTTCTCTTTGTTTACTCAAATATTGAATGCTTATGTCTTATAAATTTAGTAGGAAAGTATTCTAATGACCTGCTTATGACACCCCATAGAATATATTATGTTTAGTACCTTGGACACTGTAGCTTATTCACTTAAATCTCTTATAAATTGTGTGTATGTTATGCACAGTCTGGTTAGCACAGTTAGTAAGGTGTTGGGTTTGCACTATCAAATTAAGACTGTCATTGGTTCGAATCCTATGTTATCATGTTTTTATTTTACTAGTGTGATTTGTGGCTCTATAATATGAATGCCTATGACTTTTAACAACAATAGTCAAGTCTTCCAATGGACTTTTTAGTGAAACCCAATAGATAGCTTTATTTTCTCTTTGTTTACTCAAATATTGAATGCTTATGTCTTATAAATGTAGTAGGAAAGTATTCTAATGTCTTGCTTATGACACCCCATAGAATATATTATGTTTAGTACCTTGGACACTGTAGCTTATTCACTTAAATCTCTGATAAATTGTGTGTCTGCTATGCACAGTCTGTATAGCACAGTTAGTAAGGTGTTGGGTTTGCACTATCAAATTAAGACTGTCATTGGTTCGAATCCCATGTTATCATGTTTTCATTTTACTAGTGTGGTTTGTGGCTCTATAATAGGAATGCCTATGTCTTTTAAAAACAATAGTCAAGTCTTCCAATAGACTTTTTAGTGAAACCCAATAGATAGCTTTATTTTCTCTTTGTTTACTCAAATATTGAATGCTTATGTCTTATAAATGTAGTAGGAAAGTATTCTAATGACTTGCTTATGACACCCCATAGAATATATTATGTTTAGTACCTTGGACACTGTAGCTTATTCACTTAAATCTCTGATAAATTGTGCGTCTGGTATGCATAGTCTGGTTAGCACAGTTAGTAAGGTGTTGGGTTTGCACTATCAAATTAAGACTGTCATTGGTTTGAATCCCATGTTATCATGTTTTCACTTTACTAATGTGGTTTGTGGCTCTATAATATGAATGCCTATGTCTTTTAACAACAATAGTCAAGTCTTCCAATGGACTTTTTAGTGAAACCCAATAGATAGCTTTATTTTCTCTTTGTTTACTCAAATATTGAATGCTTATGTCTTATAAATGTAGTAGGAAAGTATTCTAATGACTTGCTTATGACACCCCATAGAATATATTATGTTTAGTACCTTGGACACTGTAGCTTATTCACTTAAATCTCTTATAAATTGTGTGTATGTTATGCACAGTCTGGTTAGCACAGTTAGTAAGGTGTTGGGTTTGCACTATCCAATTAAGACTGTCATTGGTTCGAATCCTATGTTATCATGTTTTTATTTTACTAGTGTGATTTGTGGCTCTATAATATGAATGCCTATGACTTTTAACAACAATAGTCAAGTCTTCCAATGGACTTTTTAGTGAAACCCAATAGATAGCTTTATTTTCTCTTTGTTTACTCAAATATTGAATGCTTATGTCTTATAAATTTAGTAGGAAAGTATTCTAATGACTTGCTTATGACACCGCATAGAATATATTATGTTTAGTACCTTGGACACTGTAGCTTATTCACTTAATTATCTGATAAATTGTGTGTCAGGGATGCACAGTCTGGTTAGCACAGTTAGTAAGGTGTTGGGTTTGCACTATCAAATTAAGACTGTCATTGGTTCGTATCCCATGTTATCATGTTTTTATTTTACTAGTGTGGTTTGTGGCTCTATAATATGAATGTCTATGTCTTTTAACAACAATAGTCAAGTCTTCCAATGGACTTTTTAGTGAAACCCAATAGATAGCTTTATTTTCTCTTTGTTTACTCAAATATTGAATGCTTATGTCTTATAAATGTAGTAGGAAAGTATTCTAATGACTTGCTTATGACACCCCATAGAATATATTATGTTTAGTACCTTGGACACTGTAGCTTATTCACTTAAATCTCTGATAAATTGTGTGTCTGGTATGAATAGTCTGGTTAGCACAGTTAGTAAGGTGTTGGGTTTGCACTATCAAATTAAGACTGTCATTGGTTCGAATCCCATGTTATCATGTTTTCATTTTACTAATGTTGTTTGTGGCTCTATAATATGAATGCCTATGTCTTTTAACAACAATAGTCAAGTCTTCCAATGGACTTTTTAGTGAAACCCAATAGATAGCTTTATTTTCTCTTTGTTTACTCAAATATTGAATGCTTATGTCTTATAAATTTAGTAGGAAAGTATTCTAATGACTTGCTTATGACACCCCATAGAATATATTATGTTTAGTACCTTGGACACTGTAGCTTATTCACTTAATTATCTGATAAATTGTGTGTCGGGGATGCACAGTCTGGTTAGCACAGTTAGTAAGGTGTTGGGTTTGCACTATCAAATTAAGACTGTCATTGGTTCAAATCCCATGTTATCATGTTTTTATTTTACTAGTGTGGTTTGTGGCTCTATAATATGAATGCCTATGTCTTTTAACAACAATAGTCAAGTCTTCCAATGGACTTTTTAGTGAAACCCAATATATAGCTTTATTTTCTCTTTGTTTACTCAAATATTGAATGCTTATGTCTTATAAATTTAGTAGGAAAGTATT
Organism: Pseudophryne corroboree; assembly: GCF_028390025.1. NCBI lineage: Eukaryota > Metazoa > Chordata > Amphibia > Anura > Myobatrachidae > Pseudophryne > Pseudophryne corroboree. The sequence goes on from NC_086454.1 coordinate 192,701,508, forward strand.
CTAATGACCTGCTTATGACACCCCATAGAATATATTATGTTTAGTACCTTGGACACTGTAGCTTATTCACTTAAATCTCTTATAAATTGTGTGTATGTTATGCACAGTCTGGTTAGCACAGTTAGTAAGGTGTTGGGTTTGCACTATCAAATTAAGACTGTCATTGGTTCGAATCCTATGTTATCATGTTTTTATTTTACTAGTGTGATTTGTGGCTCTATAATATGAATGCCTATGACTTTTAACAACAATAGTCAAGTCTTCCAATGGACTTTTTAGTGAAACCCAATAGATAGCTTTATTTTCTCTTTGTTTACTCAAATATTGAATGCTTATGTCTTATAAATGTAGTAGGAAAGTATTCTAATGTCTTGCTTATGACACCCCATAGAATATATTATGTTTAGTACCTTGGACACTGTAGCTTATTCACTTAAATCTCTGATAAATTGTGTGTCTGCTATGCACAGTCTGTATAGCACAGTTAGTAAGGTGTTGGGTTTGCACTATCAAATTAAGACTGTCATTGGTTCGAATCCCATGTTATCATGTTTTCATTTTACTAGTGTGGTTTGTGGCTCTATAATAGGAATGCCTATGTCTTTTAAAAACAATAGTCAAGTCTTCCAATAGACTTTTTAGTGAAACCCAATAGATAGCTTTATTTTCTCTTTGTTTACTCAAATATTGAATGCTTATGTCTTATAAATGTAGTAGGAAAGTATTCTAATGACTTGCTTATGACACCCCATAGAATATATTATGTTTAGTACCTTGGACACTGTAGCTTATTCACTTAAATCTCTGATAAATTGTGCGTCTGGTATGCATAGTCTGGTTAGCACAGTTAGTAAGGTGTTGGGTTTGCACTATCAAATTAAGACTGTCATTGGTTTGAATCCCATGTTATCATGTTTTCATTTTACTAATGTGGTTTGTGGCTCTATAATATGAATGCCTATGTCTTTTAACAACAATAGTCAAGTCTTCCAATGGACTTTTTAGTGAAACCCAATAGATAGCTTTATTTTCTCTTTGTTTACTCAAATATTGAATGCTTATGTCTTATAAATTTAGTAGGAAAGTATTCTAATGACTTGCTTATGACACCGCATAGAATATATTATGTTTAGTACCTTGGACACTGTAGCTTATTCACTTAATTATCTGATAAATTGTCTGTCAGGGATGCACAGTCTGGTTAGCACAGTTAGTAAGGTGTTGGGTTTGCACTATCAAATTAAGACTGTCATTGGTTCGTATCCCATGTTATCATGTTTTTATTTTACTAGTGTGGTTTGTGGCTCTATAATATGAATGCCTATGTCTTTTAACAACAATAGTCAAGTCTTCCAATGGACTTTTTAGTGAAACCCAATAGATAGCTTTATTTTCTCTTTGTTTACTCAAATATTGAATGCTTATGTCTTATAAATGTAGTAGGAAAGTATTCTAATGACTTGCTTATGACACCCCATAGAATATATTATGTTTAGTACCTTGGACACTGTAGCTTATTCACTTAAATCTCTGATAAATTGTGTGTCTGGTATGCATAGTCTGGTTAGCACAGTTAGTAAGGTGTTGGGTTTGCACTATCAAATTAAGACTGTCATTGGTTCGAATCCCATGTTATCATGTTTTCATTTTACTAATGTGGTTTGTGGCTCTATAATATGAATGCCTATGTCTTTTAACAACAATAGTCAAGTCTTCCAATGGACTTTTTAGTGAAACCCAATAGATAGCTTTATTTTCTCTTTGTTTACTCAAATATTGAATGCTTATGTCTTATAAATGTAGTAGGAAAGTATTCTAATGACTTGCTTATGACACCCCATAGAATATATTATGTTTAGTACCTTGGACACTGTAGCTTATTCACTTAAATCTCTGATAAATTGTGCGTCTGGTATGCATAGTCTGGTTAGCACAGTTAGTAAGGTGTTGGGTTTGCACTATCAAATTAAGACTGTCATTGGTTTGAATCCCATGTTATCATGTTTTCATTTTACTAATGTGGTTTGTGGCTCTATAATATGAATGCCTATGTCTTTTAACAACAATAGTCAAGTCTTCCAATGGACTTTTTAGTGAAACCCAATAGATAGCTTTATTTTCTCTTTGTTTACTCAAATATTGAATGCTTATGTCTTATAAATGTAGTAGGAAAGTATTCTAATGACTTGCTTATGACACCCCATAGAATATATTATGTTTAGTACCTTGGACACTGTAGCTTATTCACTTAAATCTCTTATAAATTGTGTGTATGTTATGCACAGTCTGGTTAGCACAGTTAGTAAGGTGTTGGGTTTGCACTATCAAATTAAGACTGTCATTGGTTCGAATCCTATGTTATCATGTTTTTATTTTACTAGTGTGATTTGTGGCTCTATAATATGAATGCCTATGACTTTTAACAACAATAGTCAAGTCTTCCAATGGACTTTTTAGTGAAACCCAATAGATAGCTTTATTTTCTCTTTGTTTACTCAAATATTGAATGCTTATGTCTTATAAATTTAGTAGGAAAGTATTCTAATGACTTGCTTATGACACCGCATAGAATATATTATGTTTAGTACCTTGGACACTGTAGCTTATTCACTTAAATCTCTGATAAATTGTGTGTCTGGTATGAATAGTCTGGTTAGCACAGTTAGTAAGGTGTTGGGTTTGCACTATCAAATTAAGACTGTCATTGGTTCGAATCCCATGTTATCATGTTTTCATTTTACTAATGTTGTTTGTGGCTCTATAATATGAATGCCTATGTCTTTTAACAACAATAGTCAAGTCTTCCAATGGACTTTTTAGTGAAACCCAATAGATAGCTTTATTTTCTCTTTGTTTACTCAAATATTGAATGCTTATGTCTTATAAATTTAGTAGGAAAGTATTCTAATGACTTGCTTATGACACCCCATAGAATATATTATGTTTAGTACCTTGGACACTGTAGCTTATTCACTTAATTATCTGATAAATTGTGTGTCGGGGATGCACAGTCTGGTTAGCACAGTTAGTAAGGTGTTGGGTTTGCACTATCAAATTAAGACTGTCATTGGTTCAAATCCCATGTTATCATGTTTTTATTTTACTAGTGTGGTTTGTGGCTCTATAATATGAATGCCTATGTCTTTTAACAACAATAGTCAAGTCTTCCAATGGACTTTTTAGTGAAACCCAATATATAGCTTTATTTTCTCTTTGTTTACTCAAATATTGAATGCTTATGTCTTATAAATTTAGTAGGAAAGTATTCTAATGACCTGCTTATGACACCCCATAGAATATATTATGTTTAGTACCTTGGACACTGTAGCTTATTCACTTAAATCTCTTATAAATTGTGTGTATGTTATGCACAGTCTGGTTAGCACAGTTAGTAAGGTGTTGGGTTTGCACTATCAAATTAAGACTGTCATTGGTTCGAATCCTATGTTATCATGTTTTTATTTTACTAGTGTGATTTGTGGCTCTATAATATGAATGCCTATGACTTTTAACAACAATAGTCAAGTCTTCCAATGGACTTTTTAGTGAAACCCAATAGATAGCTTTATTTTCTCTTTGTTTACTCAAATATTGAATGCTTATGTCTTATAAATGTAGTAGGAAAGTATTCTAATGTCTTGCTTATGACACCCCATAGAATATATTATGTTTAGTACCTTGGACACTGTAGCTTATTCACTTAAATCTCTGATAAATTGTGTGTCTGCTATGCACAGTCTGTATAGCACAGTTAGTAAGGTGTTGGGTTTGCACTATCAAATTAAGACTGTCATTGGTTCGAATCCCATGTTATCATGTTTTCATTTTACTAGTGTGGTTTGTGGCTCTATAATAGGAATGCCTATGTCTTTTAAAAACAATAGTCAAGTCTTCCAATAGACTTTTTAGTGAAACCCAATAGATAGCTTTATTTTCTCTTTGTTTACTCAAATATTGAATGCTTATGTCTTATAAATGTAGTAGGAAAGTATTCTAATGACTTGCTTATGACACCCCATAGAATATATTATGTTTAGTACCTTGGACACTGTAGCTTATTCACTTAAATCTCTGATAAATTGTGCGTCTGGTATGCATAGTCTGGTTAGCACAGTTAGTAAGGTGTTGGGTTTGCACTATCAAATTAAGACTGTCATTGGTTTGAATCCCATGTTATCATGTTTTCATTTTACTAATGTGGTTTGTGGCTCTATAATATGAATGCCTATGTCTTTTAACAACAATAGTCAAGTCTTCCAATGGACTTTTTAGTGAAACCCAATAGATAGCTTTATTTTCTCTTTGTTTACTCAAATATTGAATGCTTATGTCTTATAAATTTAGTAGGAAAGTATTCTAATGACTTGCTTATGACACCGCATAGAATATATTATGTTTAGTACCTTGGACACTGTAGCTTATTCACTTAATTATCTGATAAATTGTCTGTCAGGGATGCACAGTCTGGTTAGCACAGTTAGTAAGGTGTTGGGTTTGCACTATCAAATTAAGACTGTCATTGGTTCGTATCCCATGTTATCATGTTTTTATTTTACTAGTGTGGTTTGTGGCTCTATAATATGAATGCCTATGTCTTTTAACAACAATAGTCAAGTCTTCCAATGGACTTTTTAGTGAAACCCAATAGATAGCTTTATTTTCTCTTTGTTTACTCAAATATTGAATGCTTATGTCTTATAAATGTAGTAGGAAAGTATTCTAATGACTTGCTTATGACACCCCATAGAATATATTATGTTTAGTACCTTGGACACTGTAGCTTATTCACTTAAATCTCTGATAAATTGTGTGTCTGGTATGCATAGTCTGGTTAGCACAGTTAGTAAGGTGTTGGGTTTGCACTATCAAATTAAGACTGTCATTGGTTCGAATCCCATGTTATCATGTTTTCATTTTACTAATGTGGTTTGTGGCTCTATAATATGAATGCCTATGTCTTTTAACAACAATAGTCAAGTCTTCCAATGGACTTTTTAGTGAAACCCAATAGATAGCTTTATTTTCTCTTTGTTTACTCAAATATTGAATGCTTATGTCTTATAAATTTAGTAGGAAAGTATTCTAATGACTTGCTTATGACACCCCATAGAATATATTATGTTTAGTACCTTGGACACTGTAGCTTATTCACTTAATTATCTGATAAATTGAGTGTCGGGGATGCACAGTCTGGTTAGCACAGTTAGTAAGGTGTTGGGTTTGCACTATCAAATTAAGACTGTCATTGGTTCATATCCCATGTTATCATGTTTTTATTTTACTAGTGTGGTTTGTGGCTCTATAATATGAATGCCTATGTCTTTTAACAACAATAGTCAAGTCTTCCAATGGACTTTTTAGTGAAACCCAATAGATAGCTTTATTTTCTCTTTGTTTACTCAAATATTGAATGCTTATGTCTTATAAATGTAGTAGGAAAGTATTCTAATGACTTGCTTATGACACCCCATAGAATATATTATGTTTAGTACCTTGGACACTGTAGCTTATTCACTTAAATCTCTTATAAATTGTGTGTATGTTATGCACAGTCTGGTTAGCACAGTTAGTAAGGTGTTGGGTTTGCACTATCAAATTAAGACTGTCATTGGTTCGAATCCTATGTTATCATGTTTTTATTTTACTAGTGTGATTTGTGGCTCTATAATATGAATGCCTATGACTTTTAACAACAATAGTCAAGTCTTCCAATGGACTTTTTAGTGAAACCCAATAGATAGCTTTATTTTCTCTTTGTTTACTCAAATATTGAATGCTTATGTCTTATAAATGTAGTAGGAAAGTATTCTAATGACTTGCTTATGACACCCCATAGAATATATTATGTTTAGTACCTTGGACACTGTAGCTTATTCACTTAAATCTCTGATAAATTGTGTGTCTGCTATGCACAGTCTGTATAGCACAGTTAGTAAGGTGTTGGGTTTGCACTATCAAATTAAGACTGTCATTGGTTCGAATCCCATGTTATCATGTTTTCATTTTACTAGTGTGGTTTGTGGCTCTATAATAGGAATGCCTATGTCTTTTAAAAACAATAGTCAAGTCTTCCAATAGACTTTTTAGTGAAACCCAATAGATAGCTTTATTTTCTCTTTGTTTACTCAAATATTGAATGCTTATGTCTTATAAATGTAGTAGGAAAGTATTCTAATGACTTGCTTATGACACCCCATAGAATATATTATGTTTAGTACCTTGGACACTGTAGCTTATTCACTTAAATCTCTTATAAATTGTGTGTATGTTATGCACAGTCTGGTTAGCACAGTTAGTAAGGTGTTGGGTTTGCACTATCAAATTAAGACTGTCATTGGTTCGAATCCTATGTTATCATGTTTTTATTTTACTAGTGTGATTTGTGGCTCTATAATATGAATGCCTATGACTTTTAACAACAATAGTCAAGTCTTCCAATGGACTTTTTAGTGAAACCCAATAGATAGCTTTATTTTCTCTTTGTTTACTCAAATATTGAATGCTTATGTCTTATAAATGTAGTAGGAAAGTATTCTAATGACTTGCTTATGACACCCCATAGAATATATTATGTTTAGTACCTTGGACACTGTAGCTTATTCACTTAAATCTCTGATAAATTGTGTGTCTGCTATGCACAGTCTGTATAGCACAGTTAGTAAGGTGTTGGGTTTGCACTATCAAATTAAGACTGTCATTGGTTCGAATCCCATGTTATCATGTTTTCATTTTACTAGTGTGGTTTGTGGCTCTATAATAGGAATGCCTATGTCTTTTAAAAACAATAGTCAAGTCTTCCAATAGACTTTTTAGTGAAACCCAATAGATAGCTTTATTTTCTCTTTGTTTACTCAAATATTGAATGCTTATGTCTTATAAATGTAGTAGGAAAGTATTCTAATGACTTGCTTATGACACCCCATAGAATATATTATGTTTAGTACCTTGGACACTGTAGCTTATTCACTTAAATCTCTGATAAATTGTGTGTCTGGTATGCATAGTCTGGTTAGCACAGTTAGTAAGGTGTTGGGTTTGCACTATCAAATTAAGACTGTCATTGGTTCAAATCCCATGTTATCATGTTTTCATTTTACTAATGTGGTTTGTGGCTCTATAATATGAATGCCTATGTCTTTTAACAACAATAGTCAAGTCTTCCAATGGACTTTTTAGTGAAACCCAATAGATAGCTTTATTTTCTCTTTGTTTACTCAAATATTGAATGCTTATGTCTTATAAATTTAGTAGGAAAGTATTCTAATGACTTGCTTATGACACCCCATAGAATATATTATGTTTAGTACCTTGGACACTGTAGCTTATTCACTTAATTATCTGATAAATTGTGTGTCAGGGATGCACAGTCTGGTTAGCACAGTTAGTAAGGTGTTGGGTTTGCACTATCAAATTAAGACTGTCATTGGTTCGTATCCCATGTTATCATGTTTTTATTTTACTAGTGTGGTTTGTGGCTCTATAATATGAATGCCTATGTCTTTTAAAAACAATAGTCAAGTCTTCCAATGGACTTTTTAGTGAAACCCAATAGATAGCTTTATTTTCTCTTTGTTTACTCAAATATTGAATGCTTATGTCTTATAAATTTAGTAGGAAAGTATTCTAATGACCTGCTTATGACACCCTATAGAATATATTATGTTTAGTACCTTGGACACTGTAGCTTATTCACTTAAATCTCTGATAAATTGTGTGTCTGCTATGCACAGTCTGTATAGCACAGTTAGTAAGGTGTTGGGTTTGCACTATCAAATTAAGACTGTCATTGGTTCAAATCCCATGTTATCATGTTTTTATTTTACTAGTGTGGTTTGTGGCTCTATAATATGAATGCCTATGTCTTTTAACAACAATAGTCAAGTCTTCCAATGGACTTTTTAGTGAAACCCAATAGATAGCTTTATTTTCTCTTTGTTTACTCAAATATTGAATGCTTATGTCTTATAAATTTAGTAGGAAAGTATTCTAATGACCTGCTTATGACACCCTATAGAATATATTATGTTTAGTACCTTGGACACTGTAGCTTATTCACTTAAATCTCTGATAAATTGTGTGTCTGGAATGCACAGTCTGGTTAGCACAGTTAGTAAGGTGTTGGGTTTGCACTATCAAACTAAGACTGTCGTTGGTTCGAATCCTATGTTATCATGTTTTTATTTTACTAGTGTGGTTTGTGGCTCTAAAATATGAATGCCTATGTCTTTTAACAACAATAGTCAAGTCTTCCAATGGACTTTTTAGTGAAACCCAATAGATTGCTTTATTTTCTCTTTGTTTACTCAAATATTGAATGCTTATGTCTTATAAATTTAGTAGGAAAGTATTCTAATGACTTGCTTATGACACCCCATAGAATATATTATGTTTAGTACCTTGGACACTGTAGCTTATTCACTTAAATCTCTGATAAATTGTGCGTCTGGTATGCACAGTCTGGTTAGCACAGTTAGTAAGGTGTTGGGTTTGCACTATCAAATTAAGACTGTCGTTGGTTCGAATCCTATGTTATCATGTTTTTATTTTACTAGTGTGATTTGTGGCTCTATAATATGAATGCCTATGACTTTTAACAACAATAGTCAAGTCTTCCAATGAACTTTTTAGTGAAACCCAATAGATAGCTTTATTTTCTCTTTGTTTACTCAAATATTGAATGCTTATGTCTTATAAATGTAGTAGGAAAGTATTCTAATGACTTGCTTATGACACCCCATAGAATATATTATGTTTAGTACCTTGGACCCTGTATCTTATTCACTTAAATCTCTGATAAATTGTGTGTCTGCTATGCACAGTCTGTATAGCACAGTTAGTAAGGTGTTGGGTTTGCACTATCAAATTAAGACTGTCATTGGTTCGAATCCCATGTTATCATGTTTTCATTTTACTAGTGTGGTTTGTGGCTCTATAATAGGAATGCCTATGTCTTTTAAAAACAATAGTCAAGTCTTCCAATAGACTTTTTAGTGAAACCCAATAGATAGCTTTTAATTTTCTCTTTGTTTACTCAAATATTGAATGCTTATGTCTTATAAATGTAGTAGGAAAGTATTCTAATGACTTGCTTATGACACCCCATAGAATATATTATGTTTAGTACCTTGGACACTGTAGCTTATTCACTTAAATCTCTGATAAATTGTGCGTCTGGTATGCATAGTCTGGTTAGCACAGTTAGTAAGGTGTTGGGTTTGCACTATCAAATTAAGACTGTCATTGGTTCAAATCCCATGTTATCATGTTTTCATTTTACTAATGTGGTTTGTGGCTCTATAATATGAATGCCTATGTCTTTTAACAACAATAGTCAAGTCTTCCAATGGACTTTTTAGTGAAACCCAATATATAGCTTTATTTTCTCTTTGTTTACTCAAATATTGAATGCTTATGTCTTATAAATTTAGTAGGAAAGTATTCTAATGACCTGCTTATGACACCCCATAGAATATATTATGTTTAGTACCTTGGACACTGTAGCTTATTCACTTAAATCTCTTATAAATTGTGTGTATGTTATGCACAGTCTGGTTAGCACAGTTAGTAAGGTGTTGGGTTTGCACTATCAAATTAAGACTGTCATTGGTTCGAATCCCATGTTATCATGTTTTCATTTTACTAATGTGGTTTGTGGCTCTATAATATGAATGCCTATGTCTTTTAACAACAATAGTCAAGTCTTCCAATGGACTTTTTAGTGAAACCCAATAGATAGCTTTATTTTCTCTTTGTTTACTCAAATATTGAATGCTTATGTCTTATAAATTTAGTAGGAAAGTATTCTAATGACTTGCTTATGACACCCCATAGAATATATTATGTTTAGTACCTTGGACACTGTAGCTTATTCACTTAATTATCTGATAAATTGAGTGTCGGGGATGCACAGTCTGGTTAGCACAGTTAGTAAGGTGTTGGGTTTGCACTATCAAATTAAGACTGTCATTGGTTCATATCCCATGTTATCATGTTTTTATTTTACTAGTGTGGTTTGTGGCTCTATAATATGAATGCCTATGTCTTTTAACAACAATAGTCAAGTCTTCCAATGGACTTTTTAGTGAAACCCAATAGATAGCTTTATTTTCTCTTTGTTTACTCAAATATTGAATGCTTATGTCTTATAAATGTAGTAGGAAAGTATTCTAATGACTTGCTTATGACACCCCATAGAATATATTATGTTTAGTACCTTGGACACTGTAGCTTATTCACTTAAATCTCTTATAAATTGTGTGTATGTTATGCACAGTCTGGTTAGCACAGTTAGTAAGGTGTTGGGTTTGCACTATCAAATTAAGACTGTCATTGGTTCGAATCCTATGTTATCATGTTTTTATTTTACTAGTGTGATTTGTGGCTCTATAATATGAATGCCTATGACTTTTAACAACAATAGTCAAGTCTTCCAATGGACTTTTTAGTGAAACCCAATAGATAGCTTTATTTTCTCTTTGTTTACTCAAATATTGAATGCTTATGTCTTATAAATGTAGTAGGAAAGTATTCTAATGACTTGCTTATGACACCCCATAGAATATATTATGTTTAGTACCTTGGACACTGTAGCTTATTCACTTAAATCTCTGATAAATTGTGTGTCTGCTATGCACAGTCTGTATAGCACAGTTAGTAAGGTGTTGGGTTTGCACTATCAAATTAAGACTGTCATTGGTTGGAATCCCATGTTATCATGTTTTCATTCTACTAGTGTGGTTTGTGGCTCTATAATAGGAATGCCTATGTCTTTTAAAAACAATAGTCAAGTCTTCCAATAGACTTTTTAGTGAAACCCAATAGATAGCTTTATTTTCTCTTTGTTTACTCAAATATTGAATGCTTATGTCTTATAAATGTAGTAGGAAAGTATTCTAATGACTTGCTTATGACACCCCATAGAATATATTATGTTTAGTACCTTGGACACTGTAGCTTATTCACTTAAATCTCTGATAAATTGTGCGTCTGGTATGCATAGTCTGGTTAGCACAGTTAGTAAGGTGTTGGGTTTGCACTATCAAATTAAGACTGTCATTGGTTCAAATCCCATGTTATCATGTTTTCATTTTACTAATGTGGTTTGTGGCTCTATAATATGAATGCCTATGTCTTTTAACAACAATAGTCAAGTCTTCCAATGGACTTTTTAGTGAAACCCAATAGATAGCTTTATTTTCTCTTTGTTTACTCAAATATTGAATGCTTATGTCTTATAAATTTAGTAGGAAAGTATTCTAATGACTTGCTTATGACACCCCATAGAATATATTATGTTTAGTACCTTGGACACTGTAGCTTATTCACTTAATTATCTGATAAATTGTGTGTCAGGGATGCACAGTCTGGTTAGCACAGTTAGTAAGGTGTTGGGTTTTGCACTATCAAATTAAGACTGTCATTGGTTCGTATCCCATGTTATCATGTTTTTATTTTACTAGTGTGGTTTGTGGCTCTATAATATGAATGCCTATGTCTTTTAACAACAATAGTCAAGTCTTCCAATGGACTTTTTAGTGAAACCCAATAGATAGCTTTATTTTCTCTTTGTTTACTCAAATATTGAATGCTTATGTCTTATAAATGTAGTAGGAAAGTATTCTAATGACTTGCTTATGACACCCCATAGAATATATTATGTTTAGTACCTTGGACACTGTAGCTTATTCACTTAAATCTCTTATAAATTGTGTGTATGTTATGCACAGTCTGGTTAGCACAGTTAGTAAGGTGTTGGGTTTGCACTATCAAATTAAGACTGTCTTTGGTTCGAATCCTATGTTATCATGTTTTTATTTTACTAGTGTGATTTGTGGCTCTATAATATGAATGCCTATGACTTTTAACAACAATAGTCAAGTCTTCCAATGGACTTTTTAGTGAAACCCAATAGATAGCTTTATTTTCTCTTTGTTTACTCAAATATTGAATGCTTATGTCTTATAAATGTAGTAGGAAAGTATTCTAATGACCTGCTTATGACACCCTATAGAATATATTATGTTTAGTACCTTGGACACTGTAGCTTATTCACTTAAATCTCTGATAAATTGTGTGTCTGGAATGCACAGTCTGGTTAGCACAGTTAGTAAGGTGTTGGGTTTGCACTATCAAACTAAGACTGTCGTTGGTTCGAATCCTATGTTATCATGTTTTTATTTTACTAGTGTGGTTTGTGGCTCTATAATATGAATGCCTATGTCTTTTAACAACAATAGTCAAGTCTTCCAATGGACTTTTTAGTGAAACCCAATAGATTGCTTTATTTTCTCTTTGTTTACTCAAATATTGAATGCTTATGTCTTATAAATTTAGTAGGAAAGTATTCTAATGACTTGCTTATGACACCCCATAGAATATATTATGTTTAGTACCTTGGACACTGTAGCTTATTCACTTAAATCTCTGATAAATTGTGTGTCTGGTATGCACAGTCTGGTTAGCACAGTTAGTAAGGTGTTGGGTTTGCACTATCAAATTAAGACTGTCGTTGGTTCGAATCCTATGTTATCATGTTTTTATTTTACTAGTGTGATTTGTGGCTCTATAATATGAATGCCTATGACTTTTAACAACAATAGTCAAGTCTTCCAATGAACTTTTTAGTGAAACCCAATAGATAGCTTTATTTTCTCTTTGTTTACTCAAATATTGAATGCTTATGTCTTATAAATGTAGTAGGAAAGTATTCTAATGACTTGCTTATGACACCCCATAGAATATATTATGTTTAGTACCTTGGACCCTGTATCTTATTCACTTAAATCTCTGATAAATTGTGTGTCTGCTATGCACAGTCTGTATAGCACAGTTAGTAAGGTGTTGGGTTTGCACTATCAAATTAAGACTGTCATTGTTTCGAATACCATGTTATCATGTTTTCATTTTACTAGTGTGGTTTGTGGCTCTATAATAGGAATGCCTATGTCTTTTAAAAACAATAGTCAAGTCTTCCAATAGACTTTTTAGTGAAACCCAATAGATAGCTTTTAATTTTCTCTTTGTTTACTCAAATATTGAATGCTTATGTCTTATAAATGTAGTAGGAAAGTATTCTAATGACTTGCTTATGACACCCCATAGAATATATTATGTTTAGTACCTTGGACACTGTAGCTTATTCACTTAAATCTCTGATAAATTGTGCGTCTGGTATGCATAGTCTGGTTAGCACAGTTAGTAAGGTGTTGGGTTTGCACTATCAAATTAAGACTGTCATTGGTTCAAATCCCATGTTATCATGTTTTCATTTTACTAATGTGGTTTGTGGCTCTATAATATGAATGCCTATGTCTTTTAACAACAATAGTCAAGTCTTCCAATGGACTTTTTAGTGAAACCCAATATATAGCTTTATTTTCTCTTTGTTTACTCAAATATTGAATGCTTATGTCTTATAAATTTAGTAGGAAAGTATTCTAATGACCTGCTTATGACACCCCATAGAATATATTATGTTTAGTACCTTGGACACTGTAGCTTATTCACTTAAATCTCTTATAAATTGTGTGTATGTTATGCACAGTCTGGTTAGCACAGTTAGTAAGGTGTTGGGTTTGCACTATCAAATTAAGACTGTCATTGGTTCGAATCCTATGTTATCATGTTTTTATTTTACTAGTGTGATTTGTGGCTCTATAATATGAATGCCTATGACTTTTAACAACAATAGTCAAGTCTTCCAATGGACTTTTTAGTGAAACCCAATAGATAGCTTTATTTTCTCTTTGTTTACTCAAATATTGAATGCTTATGTCTTATAAATGTAGTAGGAAAGTATTCTAATGACTTGCTTATGACACCCCATAGAATATATTATGTTTAGTACCTTGGACACTGTAGCTTATTCACTTAAATCTCTGATAAATTGTGTGTCTGCTATACACAGTCTGTATAGCACAGTTAGTAAGGTGTTGGGTTTGCACTATCAAATTAAGACTGTCATTGGTTCGAATCCCATGTTATCATGTTTTCATTTTACTAGTGTGGTTTGTGGCTCTATAATAGGAATGCCTATGTCTTTTAAAAACAATAGTCAAGTCTTCCAATAGACTTTTTAGTGAAACCCAATAGATAGCTTTATTTTCTCTTTGTTTACTCAAATATTGAATGCTTATGTCTTATAAATGTAGTAGGAAAGTATTCTAATGACTTGCTTATGACACCCCATAGAATATATTATGTTTAGTACCTTGGACACTGTAGCTTATTCACTTAAATCTCTGATAAATTGTGCGTCTGGTATGCATAGTCTGGTTAGCACAGTTAGTAAGGTGTTGGGTTTGCACTATCAAATTAAGACTGTCATTGGCTTGCATCCCATGTTATCATGTTTTCATTTTACTAATGTGGTTTGTGGCTCTATAATATGAATGCCTATGTCTTTTAACAACAATAGTCAAGTCTTCCAATGGACTTTTTAGTGAAACCCAATAGATAGCTTTATTTTCTCTTTGTTTACTCAAATATTGAATGCTTATGTCTTATAAATTTAGTAGGAAAGTATTCTAATGACTTGCTTATGACACCGCATAGAATATATTATGTTTAGTACCTTGGACACTGTAGCTTATTCACTTAATTATCTGATAAATTGTGTGTCAGGGATGCACAGTCTGGTTAGCACAGTTAGTAAGGTGTTGGGTTTGCACTATCAAATTAAGACTGTCATTGGTTCGTATCCCATGTTATCATGTTTTTATTTTACTAGTGTGGTTTGTGGCTCTATAATATGAATGCCTATGTCTTTTAACAACAATAGTCAAGTCTTCCAATGGACTTTTTAGTGAAACCCAATAGATAGCTTTATTTTCTCTTTGTTTACTCAAATATTGAATGCTTATGTCTTATAAATGTAGTAGGAAAGTATTCTAATGACTTGCTTATGACACCCCATAGAATATATTATGTTTAGTACCTTGGACACTGTAGCTTATTCACTTAAATCTCTGATAAATTGTGCGTCTGGTATGCATAGTCTGGTTAGCACAGTTAGTAAGGTGTTGGGTTTGCACTATCAAATTAAGACTGTCATTGGTTTGAATCCCATGTTATCATGTTTTCATTTTACTAATGTGGTTTGTGGCTCTATAATATGAATGCCTATGTCTTTTAACAACAATAGTCAAGTCTTCCAATGGACTTTTTAGTGAAACCCAATAGATAGCTTTATTTTCTCTTTGTTTACTCAAATATTGAATGCTTATGTCTTATAAATGTAGTAGGAAAGTATTCTAATGACTTGCTTATGACACCCCATAGAATATATTATGTTTAGTACCTTGGACACTGTAGCTTATTCACTTAAATCTCTTATAAATTGTGTGTATGTTATGCACAGTCTGGTTAGCACAGTTAGTAAGGTGTTGGGTTTGCACTATCAAATTAAGACTGTCATTGGTTTGAATCCTATGTTATCATGTTTTTATTTTACTAGTGTGATTTGTGGCTCTATAATATGAATGCCTATGACTTTTAACAACAATAGTCAAGTCTTCCAATGGACTTTTTAGTGAAACCCAATAGATAGCTTTATTTTCTCTTTGTTTACTCAAATATTGAATGCTTATGTCTTATAAATTTAGTAGGAAAGTATTCTAATGACTTGCTTATGACACCCCATAGAATATATTATGTTTAGTACCTTGGACACTGTAGCTTATTCACTTAATTATCTGATAAATTGTGTGTCAGGGATGCACAGTCTGGTTAGCACAGTTAGTAAGGTGTTGGGTTTGCACTATCAAATTAAGACTGTCATTGGTTCGTATCCCATGTTATCATGTTTTTATTTTACTAGTGTGGTTTGTGGCTCTATAATATGAATGCCTATGTCTTTTAAAAACAATAGTCAAGTCTTCCAATGGACTTTTTAGTGAAACCCAATAGATAGCTTTATTTTCTCTTTGTTTACTCAAATATTGAATGCTTATGTCTTATAAATTTAGTAGGAAAGTATTCTAATGACCTGCTTATGACACCCTATAGAATATATTATGTTTAGTACCTTGGACACTGTAGCTTATTCACTTAAATCTCTGATAAATTGTGTGTCTGCTATGCACAGTCTGTATAGCACAGTTAGTAAGGTGTTGGGTTTGCACTATCAAATTAAGACTGTCATTGGTTCAAATCCCATGTTATCATGTTTTTATTTTACTAGTGTGGTTTGTGGCTCTATAATATGAATGCCTATGTCTTTTAACAACAATAGTCAAGTCTTCCAATGGACTTTTTAGTGAAACCCAATAGATAGCTTTATTTTCTCTTTGTTTACTCAAATATTGAATGCTTATGTCTTATAAATTTAGTAGGAAAGTATTCTAATGACCTGCTTATGACACCCTATAGAATATATTATGTTTAGTACCTTGGACACTGTAGCTTATTCACTTAAATCTCTGATAAATTGTGTGTCTGGAATGCACAGTCTGGTTAGCACAGTTAGTAAGGTGTTGGGTTTGCACTATCAAACTAAGACTGTCGTTGGTTCGAATCCTATGTTATCATGTTTTTATTTTACTAGTGTGGTTTGTGGCTCTATAATATGAATGCCTATGTCTTTTAACAACAATAGTCAAGTCTTCCAATGGACTTTTTAGTGAAACCCAATAGATTGCTTTATTTTCTCTTTGTTTACTCAAATATTGAATGCTTATGTCTTATAAATTTAGTAGGAAAGTATTCTAATGACTTGCTTATGACACCCCATAGAATATATTATGTTTAGTACCTTGGACACTGTAGCTTATTCACTTAAATCTCTGATAAATTGTGTGTCTGGTATGCACAGTCTGGTTAGCACAGTTAGTAAGGTGTTGGGTTTGCACTATCAAATTAAGACTGTCGTTGGTTCGAATCCTATGTTATCATGTTTTTATTTTACTAGTGTGATTTGTGGCTCTATAATATGAATGCCTATGACTTTTAACAACAATAGTCAAGTCTTCCAATGAACTTTTTAGTGAAACCCAATAGATAGCTTTATTTTCTCTTTGTTTACTCAAATATTGAATGCTTATGTCTTATAAATGTAGTAGGAAAGTATTCTAATGACTTGCTTATGACACCCCATAGAATATATTATGTTTAGTACCTTGGACCCTGTATCTTATTCACTTAAATCTCTGATAAATTGTGTGTCTGCTATGCACAGTCTGTATAGCACAGTTAGTAAGGTGTTGGGTTTGCACTATCAAATTAAGACTGTCATTGGTTCGAATCCCATGTTATCATGTTTTCATTTTACTAGTGTGGTTTGTGGCTCTATAATAGGAATGCCTATGTCTTTTAAAAACAATAGTCAAGTCTTCCAATAGACTTTTTAGTGAAACCCAATAGATAGCTTTTAATTTTCTCTTTGTTTACTCAAATATTGAATGCTTATGTCTTATAAATGTAGTAGGAAAGTATTCTAATGACTTGCTTATGACACCCCATAGAATATATTATGTTTAGTACCTTGGACACTGTAGCTTATTCACTTAAATCTCTGATAAATTGTGCGTCTGGTATGCATAGTCTGGTTAGCACAGTTAGTAAGGTGTTGGGTTTGCACTATCAAATTAAGACTGTCATTGGTTCAAATCCCATGTTATCATGTTTTCATTTTACTAATGTGGTTTGTGGCTCTATAATATGAATGCCTATGTCTTTTAACAACAATAGTCAAGTCTTCCAATGGACTTTTTAGTGAAACCCAATATATAGCTTTATTTTCTCTTTGTTTACTCAAATATTGAATGCTTATGTCTTATAAATTTAGTAGGAAAGTATTCTAATGACCTGCTTATGACACCCCATAGAATATATTATGTTTAGTACCTTGGACACTGTAGCTTATTCACTTAAATCTCTTATAAATTGTGTGTATGTTATGCACAGTCTGGTTAGCACAGTTAGTAAGGTGTTGGGTTTGCACTATCAAATTAAGACTGTCATTGGTTCGAATCCTATGTTATCATGTTTTTATTTTACTAGTGTGATTTGTGGCTCTATAATATGAATGCCTATGACTTTTAACAACAATAGTCAAGTCTTCCAATGGACTTTTTAGTGAAACCCAATAGATAGCTTTATTTTCTCTTTGTTTACTCAAATATTGAATGCTTATGTCTTATAAATGTAGTAGGAAAGTATTCTAATGACTTGCTTATGACACCCCATAGAATATATTATGTTTAGTACCTTGGACACTGTAGCTTATTCACTTAAATCTCTGATAAATTGTGTGTCTGCTATACACAGTCTGTATAGCACAGTTAGTAAGGTGTTGGGTTTGCACTATCAAATTAAGACTGTCAGTGGTTCGAATCCCATGTTATCATGTTTTCATTTTACTAGTGTGGTTTGTGGCTCTATAATAGGAATGCCTATGTCTTTTAAAAACAATAGTCAAGTCTTCCAATAGACTTTTTAGTGAAACCCAATAGATAGCTTTATTTTCTCTTTGTTTACTCAAATATTGAATGCTTATGTCTTATAAATGTAGTAGGAAAGTATTCTAATGACTTGCTTATGACACCCCATAGAATATATTATGTTTAGTACCTTGGACACTGTAGCTTATTCACTTAAATCTCTGATAAATTGTGCGTCTGGTATGCATAGTCTGGTTAGCACAGTTAGTAAGGTGTTGGGTTTGCACTATCAAATTAAGACTGTCATTGGCTTGCATCCCATGTTATCATGTTTTCATTTTACTAATGTGGTTTGTGGCTCTATAATATGAATGCCTATGTCTTTTAACAACAATAGTCAAGTCTTCCAATGGACTTTTTAGTGAAACCCAATAGATAGCTTTATTTTCTCTTTGTTTACTCAAATATTGAATGCTTATGTCTTATAAATTTAGTAGGAAAGTATTCTAATGACTTGCTTATGACACCGCATAGAATATATTATGTTTAGTACCTTGGACACTGTAGCTTATTCACTTAATTATCTGATAAATTGTGTGTCAGGGATGCACAGTCTGGTTAGCACAGTTAGTAAGGTGTTGGGTTTGCACTATCAAATTAAGACTGTCATTGGTTCGTATCCCATGTTATCATGTTTTTATTTTACTAGTGTGGTTTGTGGCTCTATAATATGAATGCCTATGTCTTTTAACAACAATAGTCAAGTCTTCCAATGGACTTTTTAGTGAAACCCAATAGATAGCTTTATTTTCTCTTTGTTTACTCAAATATTGAATGCTTATGTCTTATAAATGTAGTAGGAAAGTATTCTAATGACTTGCTTATGACACCCCATAGAATATATTATGTTTAGTACCTTGGACACTGTAGCTTATTCACTTAAATCTCTGATAAATTGTGCGTCTGGTATGCATAGTCTGGTTAGCACAGTTAGTAAGGTGTTGGGTTTGCACTATCAAATTAAGACTGTCATTGGTTCGAATCCCATGTTATCATGTTTTCATTTTACTAATGTGGTTTGTGGCTCTATAATATGAATGCCTATGTCTTTTAACAACAATAGTCAAGTCTTCCAATGGACTTTTTAGTGAAACCCAATAGATAGCTTTATTTTCTCTTTGTTTACTCAAATATTGAATGCTTATGTCTTATAAATTTAGTAGGAAAGTATTCTAATGACTTGCTTATGACACCCCATAGAATATATTATGTTTAGTACCTTGGACACTGTAGCTTATTCACTTAATTATCTGATAAATTGAGTGTCGGGGATGCACAGTCTGGTTAGCACAGTTAGTAAGGTGTTGGGTTTGCACTATCAAATTAAGACTGTCATTGGTTCATATCCCATGTTATCATGTTTTTATTTTACTAGTGTGGTTTGTGGCTCTATAATATGAATGCCTATGTCTTTTAACAACAATAGTCAAGTCTTCCAATGGACTTTTTAGTGAAACCCAATAGATAGCTTTATTTTCTCTTTGTTTACTCAAATATTGAATGCTTATGTCTTATAAATGTAGTAGGAAAGTATTCTAATGACTTGCTTATGACACCCCATAGAATATATTATGTTTAGTACCTTGGACACTGTAGCTTATTCACTTAAATCTCTTATAAATTGTGTGTATGTTATGCACAGTCTGGTTAGCACAGTTAGTAAGGTGTTGGGTTTGCACTATCAAATTAAGACTGTCATTGGTTTGAATCCTATGTTATCATGTTTTTATTTTACTAGTGTGATTTGTGGCTCTATAATATGAATGCCTATGACTTTTAACAACAATAGTCAAGTCTTCCAATGGACTTTTTAGTGAAACCCAATAGATAGCTTTATTTTCTCTTTGTTTACTCAAATATTGAATGCTTATGTCTTATAAATGTAGTAGGAAAGTATTCTAATGACTTGCTTATGACACCCCATAGAATATATTATGTTTAGTACCTTGGACACTGTAGCTTATTCACTTAAATCTCTGATAAATTGTGTGTCTGCTATGCACAGTCTGTATAGCACAGTTAGTAAGGTGTTGGGTTTGCACTATCAAATTAAGACTGTCATTGGTTCAAATCCCATGTTATCATGTTTTTATTTTACTAGTGTGGTTTGTGGCTCTATAATATGAATGCCTATGTCTTTTAACAACAATAGTCAAGTCTTCCAATGGACTTTTTAGTGAAACCCAATAGATAGCTTTATTTTCTCTTTGTTTACTCAAATATTGAATGCTTATGTCTTATAAATTTAGTAGGAAAGTATTCTAATGACCTGCTTATGACACCCTATAGAATATATTATGTTTAGTACCTTGGACACTGTAGCTTATTCACTTAAATCTCTGATAAATTGTGTGTTTGGAATGCACAGTCTGGTTAGCACAGTTAGTAAGGTGTTGGGTTTGCACTATCAAACTAAGACTGTCGTTGGTTCGAATCCTATGTTATCATGTTTTTATTTTACTAGTGTGGTTTGTGGCTCTATAATATGAATGCCTATGTCTTTTAACAACAATAGTCAAGTCTTCCAATGGACTTTTTAGTGAAACCCAATAGATTGCTTTATTTTCTCTTTGTTTACTCAAATATTGAATGCTTATGTCTTATAAATTTAGTAGGAAAGTATTCTAATGACTTGCTTATGACACCCCATAGAATATATTATGTTTAGTACCTTGGACACTGTAGCTTATTCACTTAAATCTCTGATAAATTGTGTGTCTGCTATGCACAGTCTGTATAGCACAGTTAGTAAGGTGTTGGGTTTGCACTATCAAATTAAGACTGTCATTGGTTCGAATCCCATGTTATCATGTTTTCATTTTACTAGTGTGGTTTGTGGCTCTATAATAGGAATGCCTATGTCTTTTAAAAACAATAGTCAAGTCTTCCAATAGACTTTTTAGTGAAACCCAATAGATAGCTTTTAATTTTCTCTTTGTTTACTCAAATATTGAATGCTTATGTCTTATAAATGTAGTAGGAAAGTATTCTAATGACTTGCTTATGACACCCCATAGAATA